>NW_010359940.1:375499-377005 GCF_000414095.1 Morus notabilis | reverse complement strand
ACAAGATTCATAGGCTGGAAGCTTACTAACTTTTAGTTCGCATAAAGGACCATCCTTTACCAGTCTTTAAATCTTGTTTAGGCTAATATGACCAAGTCTAAGATGCCACATATATATGTGTTATTTATCGTGAGAGATCATTTGCTTCTTATTCTTAGGTTAGGCAACTATTGAACATTTTAACATTTCGCAGTTAGCCAGGCATTAGTTTAAACAGTATAAACCATTTTCTAAATATCCAGAACATATATCGGAATAATTCCGAAAGATGTGGACTAGATTATTATTAAAGGCAATTGTTCAAATAATTTGGAATTTAGAAATCAAATTTCTCTTTATGTTTGGAGGAAAATAAACATTGTTCACAACAAGATATTTCCAGAATTGAAGTCCAACTTCTCCCACTGCTTTTACCGATATCCTCGCGGTATTCCCACTTTCATCGAATAGTCCCTGACATGTTTTTAGAACTAGCAAATCATATTTGCTTGATTCTTTTCCTTTATTTTGGTGGAAACGACTTTCTTTTTGTCTTTTACTCAAGGTTCTCACAATATTTAGCCAATCCTTTTGTTTTATGGATTTCCAGATATGGTATCTGATGACTGCATTATCTTATAAGCTGTCAACATGCCTTCAGGCTTCTTGTGAATTACCACGCACAACCCTAGCTAATAGTTAGCTACAGTGGTTTTGTTAGGAACAGGAGGACAATCCTCCATTTGGGACAAACTTATATTCATCACATGAATGTAAGTTGTTTATGTTACTATACCACTTTGCACAATTTATCTCTAGTCAGTGTTTCAGTTTCATGTAGTAAGATTTTAGAATTTGACATATTACTGAAAATAAGTAAAATATTCATCTAATCAATTTATATGCTTGAATATCAAAACATGTGAATTTAGACACAATTAAATATGATGCACGATGCACATGAAAAAATACATAAATCATGTTTTAATTTTAGGTGCCATCGATAATCTAATTTACCACGAGTATAGTGCCGCCGTAAGGTAGGATAAGCTGTCTCCATGCCTTCAGGCTTCTTGTGAATTACCACGCACAACCATAGTTAATAG
The DNA here is from genome assembly GCF_000414095.1 of Morus notabilis. Taxonomy (NCBI): domain Eukaryota; kingdom Viridiplantae; phylum Streptophyta; class Magnoliopsida; order Rosales; family Moraceae; genus Morus; species Morus notabilis. The sequence continues at coordinate 375,920 of NW_010359940.1, read as the reverse complement.
TTAGCTACATTGGTTTGTTAGGAACAGGAGGACAATCCTCCATTTGGGACAAACTTATATTCATCACATGAATGTAAGTTGTTTATGTTACTATACCACTTTGCACAATTTATCTCTAGTCAGTGTTTCAGTTTCATGTAGTAAGATTTTAGAATTTGACATATTACTGAAAATAAGTAAAATATTCATCTAATCAATTTATATGCTTGAATATCAAAACATGTGAATTTAGACACAATTAAATATGATGCACGATGCACATGAAAAAATACATAAATCATGTTTTAATTTTAGGTGCCATCGATAATCTAATTTACCACGAGTATAGTGCCGCCGTAAGGTAGGTCAAAATATCACAAATTGAACCGAGACCTTCTCAATTAATAAATATAATCAAAATATCTCATATTTTCATATTTAT
>NW_010359940.1:374557-374971 GCF_000414095.1 Morus notabilis | reverse complement strand
AGGCACATTATATCTATATGGCATGTTATATGCATGGACATATAATATATAACTATCAACATAAAATATAAATATATGCAATCGGCTATTGAGATAGATTTGACCGGGTCCCATAGAAATTATAAATCACAACCAAATCGAATAAATAAATAATTACAATAATTATTTTCTTCCGTTACATCAACGGGTCTTCGATTTTTTAACTCTTTATTCCTTGGCTTCGTTCTTCGTCTTCGGGTCGGATTTCACCTTCGTCGAGGTCCGAAACTCTTCCGGGTCTGTCGGTACGCATTACGAGGGTTTCAAAAAACCTCAGGTCCATTCGGGGTCCAATTCCCGAATCTATGTTGCCAGCTGCGCACTCTGGCCGCGCGCTGTACGCGGCCGCGCGGTCGGACCGCGCGGAATGTCCGC
>NW_010359940.1:372770-373911 GCF_000414095.1 Morus notabilis | reverse complement strand
TAATCCCGAATTAAATTACAAATAATTTAATTTGAACGAATTTAATGCGATCCATGGAACCATATAATTAACGACCAAATCCATCATCGATACATTCATCATCATAAATCAAATATAAACATCCACAAATGCAAGTGGCTACCCATCACATACATACATAATTAATTTGTGATTATCAAATAATCAGAGCATAAATTAATATCGTCTATAGACCGCTCCGATACCAATTGTTGGTCTCCGAATCGAATCCGGATGCGGAAGCGTGGTGGTGCGGGGAAGAGGCGGATCATGTATAACAAAAATTTTCATAAAACTTTTGAGATACTCTATAGATTATATTAATTTATGCACGAATAAATTAATCTCATTGACTTATATATATCAAGAACTCAATCAGAAAAAATACCTGGAAGCCGACTCGGATGATAACTTGAGTTCTTTGACCACGAACAGTCCTTACTCCAATCTTTGTGTTTAGAAAACCAATGTCTTCCACGTCAATTCCTAGAATCCACGAAGACGTGTGTGTGGGCACACATGAGACAAAAGGGGTTACAATAAACACTCAAATTTCTACAAACACCAACGCATGCACGATGTGGAATTTTTGGAGAAAATTTTTTTTCCTTCCTCTCTCTCTTGAGAATTTCAGCCAGCCTTAACTCTTAGGGCTGAAAAATTGTTTCCAAAATTTCTATAGAGAAATTTCGGCTACCTCTAAAATTAGGGTAAAAAACCATTCCGAAAATTGTCTCAAAAATAGTATTTATAGAGTAAAAGTCAAACTTCTAGAAGGAATCCAATCTCTATCTCTAAGATAAAGCTTGTTAATTATCTCCTATTTGAATTTTAAACAAAATCTCATCTTTTCCTCTATCCTATATGGCCGGCCATTCTAAGGGGATTTTCATTCCTGTGTGGTGCCAATATCAGATAGGGAAGGAAGAGAAAATCATCATTTATCCTGTAGTCCAATTTTGACTCAAATTCAAATTTCAATTTAAGTCAAACTTAAATTAATTTGAATTCTAAATTGAACAACTTATCAAATAAGTTTAAATGGATAAATCTAGATGTGTTCAAATTCAAATTTAAATAATCACATTATTTAAATAATAATTAATTCTCAACTAATTATTTT
>NW_010359940.1:348674-372520 GCF_000414095.1 Morus notabilis | reverse complement strand
CTTTATCCTTGAGTACCATTGATTCTCTAATGGACAGTGATTCATAAAACACATTTATGAATCGGAGCTCCTACTGGTCCAAGTACTGAATCAACCCTCAAGAGAATTATTTATCTACTTCTTTCTTAAGAAGGAATGGATTCCATCTCGTGTAATAACATTCCCGGCTACCTACTTCATCATGTCTCCAAAATACAAGGAATATGATTCAAGATCTCAGAATCCGTACCGAGTAAATCAAAAGACACAAATCCATAAATAGGAGTCTGTTAAGAACTCATGATTAAGATCATCCTATATATGACCATCGGTAGACTCAATTAGAATTTCTATACTTAACGGAATTATTAGAAATTCATATTGTGTCTGTGTCCTTGTTCCACATAATCTCATTATGCGAAATACACTCATTCAATATCTCGCCATATTAACAGTGCGGATAACACCGTTCCATTCTAAATGAGAATGACATGTATTAATAATGTTTTAATTAAAGATTCCAAACTTTAATTAAATTCATTATGAACATTGTTTTTTTATTATTATCCTTAAACATTATCCTCTCGTATATAACACTTATATACAATGTTTAAGGTTACATAAATAACCATGAAATTTTTATTGATATTCATAAAATATTCATAAATATATGCACATAAAATAATGAATAAATTCTTTTATTAAATAAATAATAAATATCCTATTACATCTTATGCTTATAGAACACCATTCTCAACAGAGATGTGGTGTGGACAACGGCTGAGATCAATCAAGTGTGTTAGTCTCATGTGGAGTCGGAATGGGTTGTTATTTCTTTGCTTAATAACTTAGAACTCTTAAAAGTTTAGAAAATCAATCAAGTTGTATTATTAGCAATTTTTTTCTTTCAATAAAATCAACGAAGTTGAAATAGCAAAAAATTCAAGGACACAACAAGTTATATTATTATCAAATTTTTAAAGAAATTTATAGACTTAATTAATAAAGGAAAACCAAAATTCAATAACTAGAAAGTGAAAATAACAAAAGTTTCAAATTTATAAAGTTTCAAAATTTATAAAGCTCAAGTGATTAGGTGTGAGCGTTTGTGTATATCTATCAAAATTTGAATTCATTTATATAAAGTAGGAATCACAGTCTCGATTTGAAAGTTCGTGCCATCTAGTTGGCAACCCAAATGGAAACTTCAAGAGCGAGTCGGACCGGGTCAGCCTTAAAAGAAAAAAGATCGACCAAGCATTGACCTTTATAAAGGGAATTTTAATAAAAATAAAGGAAAAAAGAGGGAAATAGGTCAAGACTTAATATGAATTAAAATTAATGGGCCAATAGTTTACATAAGTTAATAAATAGGCCAAATTATTGTTTTTATCTATAACTTGTCTGGTTATGAACCATAACTTGATAAGTTATTGTCCATAATTCATGGTTTTTATCCACAACTTGTCTGGATATGAACCATAACTTGACAAGTTTGTTCATAACTTATCTGGTTATGAACCATAACTTAACAAGTTATGATTTATTAATTTCTATAACTAAAAATTGATTTATATATTTTCTTAAACTTTTCATATTGACTTATTTTTTACTATTTTCAAAAAATAAATAAAAAGTTCGCCGAGACGGATCTATCTGAAAAGACTTTTGGGCCTTAAGTATAAATCAAGCCTGAGAGTTGAGGAACGAACCCATAATAACAGATTCCAAGCTAGCCCTTTGAGTCAGCCCAAAACTAATAGGCCCAAACACTTGCAGAACACTCTAGTTCATCTTGATGGGTCCTGCTACTTATAAAAGGTTAGTCCTAGATTTACTATTTTATGAGTGATTGTGTTTGATCTGATGGGAATAAATATTATTTTTAAAACTTGTAACTCTAATAGTCCACCTTCACACTTTAACCAAATAAATAAATAAATAAATAAAAACTTGTTGAGGTGGCATAGCCGGTAATAATTTAATTTAAGATTTATTTAATTTGTTGATTTAAATTTTTAATTTAAATTAAGATGTGATTTAATATTAAAATTTTTTATTATAATAAAAATATTAAATCTGATTATTTTTAAAATTTTTTATTATAATAAAACTCGAAATGAATGAGCACAGAGATCAAGTCCGCAGCCAGAAACAGAACCCGCAAAGAAAACTCGTCTTTTGCCTTGGCCATTTCTCGGCTCCAAGTTTTCTTCTTTCTTTCCTTCTCAATAAAAAAAAAAAAAAAAAAAAAAGTTTTCTTCTTTATTTGCAAACGATAAAACGTCCCTGATCGCAACCGAAGCAAGGAACCTCTTACCGTTCGCAATAATGGCGATGACCATTGAAGGTACGTTCTCAATTTCCGAATTTCGAAGAGGGATCTTGTGCATAGTTCGAAGAATATAGAGAAATTGGTTATTTGCTCTTCTAGATTGTTGTTCTCATCTAGGGATTGGTAAATTTGGGGATTTTAGTGGACGTTTTAGCAGATTCTAGAAACGAGGTTGATTCGGCGAAGGTTGATGGTGGTTTGTTAGGGTTTGACGCCGATGCTGGCAGTTCGCTTGCTGTGCTTTCTGTTTGGTTCCGGGGAAAATACGGAAGAAAGCAAATTGCTTTGAAATTTCTGCGGAAGAGGCAATCTTTCATTGGCACTTTGCACTTTATCGGTTTTATTTTTGTAATTTTTTTTTTCTTCCCTGGAAGAAATCAGAGGTTAGAAGATTAGTTGGAAAATTGGAAGTTTTATGTGTTTGAGTTTGAGGCAGTCTTTTTCGCTTAAGTCTGCATTATCACATTGAGATCTTGTCAATTCTGGCAAATGTAAAACTAAAATTTTAACAGATGATGATAATCCTCTGTGAAAATAGTGCAATTTTGAAAGTAGAAAGTTGAATATTATCCAAAATCATATTGTAAATCCAGAAATTTGATTTTGGAAATGGTTATTTCATGACTTTACATGTTTAGCGGACTGAAATTCTGTGCATGGTTGAACAAATATATGATCTGGTGGCTTAAAGGTGGTAGTTTATAGCTGAGTGAAGTATAAAAATGATCAATACTTATCGTTGTTTAACTTCATATTTGTCCGAAGACTGATCCTATTCTTGTAGGTAGTTTTAAGCTTTCCATTTTGCATTTTCTTTTACGCCATTTTAGCTTGTCTATTATTCACCCTTTGCTTATGATGCATAGCACTAATTGTGTTTGTTTTTCTGCGTTGCTGCCCTGGAAAATTTCTAATGGTTCTTGATCATTGCAGTGTAAGTGAGGAATTTTGGTTCTCTGATTTTGACTTTTGCAATTCAAGTAAGCTAAGCTTCTAACATTAACTTTTTATTGTGCAGTCTTGCTGGGCTTGCGTTTATGTTTTCGTCTAGCATCTTGCTACAGATCCTGGTAGGTTATCACCCTTTGACTTGTAGTAATCTGGTGGTAGTCATCTGATACCATAATTTTTTTATTTAAATTAGCAATTTAAAGATTTTTTGTAGTTAATTTTCATGTGATAGATGCCACTATTTATGATATCATATATTATTTCATGTATAGTTATGTTTGTGTGTTTGAGAAAACATTGACTGATGTCTTGCAGAATAATAATGCAAGTCAGATTTAAGATAATAGGGTCCATGTTGAGATATGTATAAGTGTTTATTAAACTGCCAATTCCTTCAAGATCCACCTAATAGTTTGTTGATTTTGGAATAGCACTCATATATGTGCATGTCATACTTTTTAAAATATAAGTAGTAGTTTCAACACAAATCTGCCAGATGTGTCCAAGCTTGGAACTTCCATTTTTCCGCATAGTTTTTTATCTTGCTTTAGTCGGTCTGGTTGTGTTATTCTTGTTTTAGTCTTAAGGTTTGTAATCAATGTGATTTTCATGTTAGCAAAGTCAGAAAACTGTACTGACACACATGAAGCTTCATTAAGTCGGCAAGTCATCAAGTTTGGTAGCCTAAAGAGACCTTGGGTCTCAGCGGGCTGTTTGTGTTTGTCCTGTTAAGATAGTGTTAGTGAGTGGAGTATACATGTGATGTAACTGTTCTAGTGAGAGATGTAGAGTGGAGTGCACACCCATATGTGGAGTGAATAGTGAAGTAGTGTGATGTGTAGTTTGTGATATACAAGTGGGTGACACGTGTGTGTCTCAGTGAGCGTGGGTTATACTGTTTATGTGTGTCCTAGTATGTATGAGAGACTTGTAATTGTCTGAGGTAAATGTCATGCATGAGGGCATTGGTGTTGAAAGAAAGTTTGATAATAAAATGTGTGTTTTATTTTAGTGATCTTCTGTTGTGTTGTTTTGGTAAAAGCTCTAATTGGTCTCATACCCGTTATACCAATATCAACTATAACATTGGTGAGTCGTCATCACGAAAGGAGCAGATGTGAGAAAGACCTGAGATGGTTTTTCTTTTTCTTGATGGCTTGGTGTTATGCATGTTATTTCTTAGCTGCTAGTTGTTATCGTAATTCATCTTTTCTCTGTGGCAGGCTTGTGCATTATACAACAATTGGTGGCCAATGTTAACAGGTTGATTGAGGCTACTTTCATAACATGTCGTCTATACTATATTTGTGTTTGCATGGCTGTGTGTTGATATGATCATTTGGTTATACTTACAGCTCTCATGTATGTGCTGGTACCTATGCCTTGCTTATTCTTTGGTGGTGGGACCACTCAATTTTTAACTAGCAGGGACAGCGGGGGGTGAGTCGTCTTGGGTCTGATTGCTTAACTTACATAAGAGTTCTTTTGGTTACATTTTTAGTTTATCCTACTATATTTTTTATTTGCCTTATAGGTAGCTTTACAGGCAGCCATCCTTATGCCAAAGTACATTGTGTTATGCACCAGTTTACTCTTTCTAATATTCATTGGACTCGTCTGTTTGATGACGTCTATTTGCTGATCAACATCATTGAATGATATGCTTGAGAGCATTGGTTACATTTAGTTTTATGTATGAATTTAATTCTCAAGAAAATCTGAACCCTGTCTGAACGCGAGTAAATCCGCATTTGTTTTGAGTTTGCCTTTTTACTCTTTTGTTCGGACTCTCATTCTTGCACCATCAACTTACACTGTAATCAACGCTTAAGCTGTTCTTCGAAAGAATAAACAGCTATGGATTACCACTTTCCAGTCTGATTTGCTTGTCTATCTGTTTATTTATTTGAATTTGCATGATTCAGGTGGATCGGTGCTGCTAAATTTTTGACTGGAGCGTCGAGTGTGGGGAGCATAGCGATTCCCATCATCCTTAGGCATGCTCATATGATTTCTACAGGAGCTATGTTCATTGAGTTTGTGTCGTTCATCATCTTTGTCTGCACTGTCTTGTGTTTCCACCACGCGAGTCTGGAAGATGATTGGTAACTAACAAGCATCAAACGACCTAAGTTCTCGTACTTGGTTGGTTTACCAGGAAAAAGAACAAAGTTCCTATACTGGTGATCATTGGGACTGATTATGGTAGAACACTTGCAAGCGCTATAATTTGCTTACTGGGCGAAGTGAGAATTTCCTACGTTGTAAAGTATTCCTTGTATATTACTTGAATTTTCAGTTCGACAATTTTTTCCTTTTTGCTGTTTGGCAAACTTTTGTGCTATGCTTACTTTGCGCACAGCATCAGGTTGCTGCTTAACAGGGTAAATACTACTGCTATGTAGTTGACACTTATTTCTCTGACAATGAAGACTAATAATCATAAATGGTGTGATGTGATGGGACCGTTTCTTGGTTTTGCAATTCTCTGCTTCAAGTTTGATGAACTAATGGTTTAAACTGACTGTTTTGTAAGCTTTTACAGATCTATACTTAGCAATCCTTCAAAATTTGAAACAGTTACCTTTTCTAGGATTTTGTTTTCAGGATGATTAAGGAGTTGTTTGGTTGGGGGATTCGTACCCGAAGCATTTTCTCTTATAAAAAATACACGTAATCTATTTTCTCTCACAAAAAATACACGTAATCTAATCCATGAATCAAACGTCTTCTAATACTGAAGACACTATTCTAATACTAGCTTTTGTACCAACTGATAAGTTGTCATTGCTTTGTTGATAGGTGTTTATTATCACTTACCACTCTTATTTATTAAATTTTAGGGTTATTCTTAGTTTGACTATTAAACTTTAAAAACTCTTACTTTGTTGTCTTTATCGTCTAAATTTTTTATTTGTATAATTTAAGTCATTTTGTAAAAATTTCTATTAAAATCATATTAAAAAAAATAAGAATTAAGTGTGGTTAGTGGCGGAGCCACTTGAAGATGAGTGGGGGCAGCCACCCCCACTCAAATTTTTTTGAAAAAATATTACCTTTAAAAATTTAAAAATTTTATACTTAAGCCCCCATTGACATAATATATGTCCTCACTAAAATAAATATGTTTTTTTATATACCCCCACCAAAGTAATTTGTTAAAAAAAATTTAGTGTACACTCCCACTGAAGTGAAAAGCTGGCTCCGTCACTGAATGTGGTGATTTAGGGTCCGTTCACTTCGCTGATTCGAGTTTGTAATTCGAGTTGATATGTGATTTTATGTGAGAGCTTTTTACTATAGTAAAAAAGTTAGATGTGATTGTTTGTGAGAGCTTTTTACTGTAGCAAAACTCGAATTCTAAACTCGAATTGGTGAAGTAAACGGGGCCTTAGTTTTTATTTATTTACTTTTAACATATATTTAAATGGAAAGAGCATGTGATTGTATCACTCTTTTTTTCTATCTTTTTAAGAGAAATTTCAACATAAGAGATTAAGCGGGAATAATTCTAAATTTAAGGGTCAAAATGAGAGTTTTTAAAGTTAATGGAGTAAATAGGAAATGACATTAAAGATCAAGGGCACTAGTAATAATAATCCTATCAATTAATAGAAAAAAAAAGATTATCCTTACCAACAAATTAATGAAAACTCAAATAGTTGTTGCAATAATTGAGAGCTGATGCTTCTAGCATTACTTGTTGTTAAACATTTATCATAACCAGGTTTAATTTTGTATATGTTTTCATCTTGTTACGATTCTGATCAAATTTAATGTTTATAAATATGCACTGAGATATCCTATTTTGAAAAACTCCAAAACAGAAATTTTCACTTGTTTTTAAGTAAAGTTTAGTAAAGGACAACTAAACTGCTAATTATTATCAAACAAGTCTCAAAGAGATGTTAGGGACACCAACTCTAAACTAAAGTATGATAAATTTACTTTTCAAGACTCTTCAATTTTCTTTTAACCTTATCTAATACGGGAACTTGTATGGTGCCGGGACAAAATTTTTCATACCGTATTAGAAATACGATAACTTGTGAATTTTACATTGGAATTAGCTAACTTTAAACATTAGACTTAAGTAAGTTACTAAAGACTTGTGAATTTTAACAAAATATGACAACTTGTAAATTTTATGTAAGAACTTATAAATTTTAAACACTAAAATAAAAAGAGTTGTTGGCACAATTGCCCTTCGAACTTGTCGTGGTTTAACAAATTGCCCCTTAAACTTTTAATTTTAGCAAATTGCCGTCCGAATTTATAAATTTGTTGCAATGTGCCCAATTTAACTAAATTTGCTCAAATTTTTTATTAGATTTAAGGAATTAAATATTGATATATTGAAAAATTTGTGTTACATTTGAATTAAAATGTTAAAAATTTTGACTGAACGTGTTTTTTTTACACTAATTTAATATAATTGTCGTTAAAATAGCGCATATTATAATAACTTTATAAGCTGATGAGATAATTTATCAAAATTAAAAATTTAAGGAATAATTTACTGAACCATGATTTGTAGGGGACAAAAGTAAAAATTAGGGTGCATTTGTGGATTGTGGACCAAAAAGGTACGTACACAGACCCTACATGATACACAATTTCTCCAGGATAACTAATTTGGTGGTAACATCGTGAACCGTGAACTAGATTCTACTGGACCTCTGTCACGTCTTTGCAAACAACAAAGTAATTTCCATTTCATTTCCACGAGTCAAAAGTCCGACGACCAATTTTAGGATAGCTAGCTGGAATGTTTTTATAACAGTTTTTGTTAAGTTATTAGACTTTGAGTTGTAATTTTGTTTCACACTTTCAAGATATATATAAAGGCCATGTTCATTTCGCTCATTCGAGTTTAGAATTTGAGTTTTTCTACATTAAAAAGCTCTCATAAACAATCACATCTAACTTTTTTGCTACAGTAAAAAGTTCTCACATAAAGTCACATCTCAACTCAAATTAAAAACTCGAATCAGCGAACTAAACGGGCCCTAGAAAGTTGTCTCTGTACAGATAAGAGAGAGAATATACAATACACATTTTTCATCCTATTATTATCCTTCTTTTCCTCTCTCGAGATAAGCTCAGATTCAATGACCAATCAACTTTTTTTGTCCTAGAACGTCTGTTTCGAAGACGCGCAGTCCAGCTTCTTTCCGTGTCTATAACGTGTGTGTGTATTTTTGGAGCTAAAACCTAGTATTTAGTATTATATAGGGTCTTTTTGGGTTTTTTTTAGTGGGGTGCTTTTGAGGGGTTTTTTTTTTTGGTGTTTTTTTGAGAGTTTTTTTTTTTAAGTTTTTTTGGAGGGTTTTTTTATAGTGTTTTTTTTAGGGCGTTTTTTTTTTTTGGGTTTTTTTCCGGCTATTTTTACTAAAATAATTTAAAAAAGGCAAAAAGTTTTGAATAGTTTATCTGTTTGTGAAAGTCTTGGGATGGCCACGTTTGTTTTTCCACGAAGATTGCAACAATCTAATAATAGGACGTCTTGATATAACTGGCATCTAAAAGGATACATCCAATAATTTGCTTTGAAGCATAAACGACTAATCATATAAAAGTTAACTTTGGTGCATGCATGTAGAAGATAAGACTATAAGGGGTTGTTCGTTTGCAACGAAACTCAGAAAAAGTTTAAACTCGAATTACAATTTTATTTAAATTCATATTTTTTTATAAAATTTGAGTTTGAACTCGAGTTAGAACTCGAGTTTGAGGTTAAACTCGAGTTCAAATTTCTCCTTAAACTTGAGTTCATAAACTCGAACTCAAGTTAATGAACAATATTTTTTCTATTCTTAAAAATGTCATAACTTTTTCATTTTAATTCTGATTGAGATGATTTTTTTCTATGCATTCACAACGAAAAGACGAATAAAACCTCCTCCATATACCCTATTACAATTTTTCATCACCATTGAGTTTTTATTAAAATACTATTGAGTTTTTATTAAAATACTATCTAAATACAAATTTAAGTTTTGACTCATCCAAACACAAACTCAAAAAGATTATCAATTCAAATCATAACTTAAATGTACACATCCAAACACAAACTCAAGTTACAACTTCAACTCAAGTTATAACTCAAACTCAACTGAAGATCATAACTCAAATCACCCTAACTCAAAATTACAAGAACAACCTGTAATTCACTACATCAAGGAAAAAAAAGGGAAAGATAAAAGTCTTGCCAACTATTATTCTCTGGTAGGTTAAAGTGAAAATGAATTACAGATAGTTTTTCACTTTTAACCATTAGATTTGTATTAAAATTTGTATATTCTGCATATCTTTTCTAATTTAATATGATTTTGATTAAATTTAACGGTTGAAAGTAAAAAATTAGCAGTAGTTCATCATTTTAAAACTTATGTTTGGACCTGAAAAAAATAAATTATCGATAGATCTATATTTTATTCGTTAAATTTGTATAAAAAATTATATATATATATATATATATTGTATTTTAACAAGATTTAACTACTACAAATTAACATGCACGGACACCAATAGAAGAACCATAAAAGTAAAGAGAATAATTTTAAGTATTACACGCTAAAACACAAGGGTGTGGGCCCTGGTTTGTGAATATTATTTTTCAAGTTTTCAGTCTTAGGTTTCTACAGTAAAAAGTTATCAGAAAATATCACATCTAACTTTTTTTACTACAGTGAAAAGCTCTCATAAAATATCACATCTCAGTTTGAATTGAAAACTCGAATCCGCGAAGTGAACGATGCCTAAATAATTCTTGAAAGTACACTTGAAGACTCAATTTCTTCGATGAAGACCTGAGTACTATCAGACAGAAATTAAATTACATGGAAGAAGAGAGAAGTAGCCAAGGAAAGAAGGAAAAAGAATTAGAGAAAGTAATTCTATTTCACCTCTTTGCTTTCATATCTATTCCTTTGCGTTAATTTAGCATTATAAAGGCCTGTTTACTTCGCTGATTCGAGTTTATAATTCGAGTTAAGATGTGATTCTATGTGAGAGCTTTTACTGTAGCAAAAAAGTTAGATGTGACTATTTTTGAGACATTTTTACTGTAACAAAACTCGAATTCTAAACTCGAGTTGGCGAAATAAACGAGGGTTAAGTTTATAAAAAGAGTCTAATTTCCTTTGCTTGTGAGTTGTGAATATGATGTGATTTTGCATATTTAATCAAATTCCTAGGTACAATTATACCGCTCTAGAAAGATAAAGATAATAAAAGAGATCTTTGGACCTTGTTTTTTGCACATGTTTAATAACTTAGAAACAATAATATTGTAATTCGTAAGTTTGAGGTGGAGTGTTGCTGTTTTATTATAAACAACAATTATTATCACTTCTAATTATTTTAATATCATCTAACTTTGAATCAATTCGTAAGACCAAACATAAAAATATAATTACTGTATTAATTTATTGTTTCCCTTAGAAATTTAAGTTGGTACATTGTTGACTATTTTATGGCCGGTAGTTTCTCTTGGCGTATTGCTAAATAACATTAATCTTTTCCTTCTCTTCTTGTTCTTATTTCTCCTTTAATTTTCACATTTGCAGATAGTACTCTAAACGACGAAATGGTAATTGAAAAACTAATCACAAATAGAAATTAAAGAAAGACTAACCAAGAAGACAAAGCCAACATTTATTCGTTTATTGTTCCTTGCTTTTTTTTTTTTTTTTTTTTTTTTTCCCCCTTTTTTTTCCCCTTTTTTTTTTTTCGTCTTTTCGCTCGCTCTCTCTCTCTCTCTCTCTCTCTCTCTCTCTCTCTCTCTCTCTCTCTCTCTCTCTCTCTCTCTCTCTCTCTCTCTCTCTCTCTCTCTCCTCACATTTTCATGCAGCCCCATCGGTTTCAGTCGCTTTCTTTTGAGATATTATGTTGTGTTGCACTTGTTTTTTAAGCTTCTCTATGCCACCTTCTTACGCACGCACGTGGCCCTACAATTGTCGTTTGGTACTTGTTGATATCAAAGTGGGGACAATACTTCGCCGATAGACCATCGGTGTGTGAGAAATTCTGGTATCAACAGTACTTATAATTTTGGTCATATGTTAAAGCCTTATTATGTTCGTCAATAAATGAAGGGAAGTCTTTGGAAGATACACAGACGACCAACAGTACTAGACAAAAAGAAATTTCTTCGGAGTCACATTGATAGTGTATGTTTGCATATTTCTGACTCTTAGATTAAAATAAAAATATATATAATTTTTTATACAGATTTAATAACTGAAAAATAAAAACATATCAGTAACTTTTTTTTATAGGTCCTACCACAAAATTCTGCTGTCAATGAAGCTTTATTTCTCTGTTTGGACGTATAAAATTACGTGAGTTTCCGTATATAGTAATGTTGATGTATGGCCATAAAAAGGTGTTTGAAGGGAAAAAAGTTAATAAATTGTTGAAGACTTTATGATCGGTATTTGACAAAAATTCATCACTTCTATGAATGAAATAATTTGTGTTTGAATAGTATTGCTGCAGGTTTTAAGAGTATGCCTGAGTGAATCGAGTCTTTGCAAACGTTTTTAGTGTTGTTAATTTCTATGCATGAAAGAAGATTATTATAAGGCGAGGTACACTGGCTAATATAGCCTTGATCATGTAATTATTATTTCTTAATTTAATTTTCTTGTAGTCATACATGATGTGGACAACAATTTGAGCAGATTTTCCATTAGACTTTGAATTAGAACCGCACAATAGTAACCAAGACTTACAGACATCTGATCTCCAAGAGTATAATGGGTATTCTTGATTCCTTAGATTGTTTTAATTAGTTCTTAAAACATTGGTAGTCACCTATTAATTTAGAATGGTATCTTTTATATTTAGGTGTGTATTAAACCGTCCAAACTAATCAAACCGAAGTAAAACCAAACCAAACTAAATACTAATCGGTTTGATTTAGTTTCAGTTTTTAAAAACTAATTAATTTATAAGTTGGTTTGATTTGTGGTTTTACTTTTTTTAAAAAAGAAAACAAATCAAACCAAACCAAACCAACTTTTATTCGTATATATTTTGAAAAATTATATGTATTCCATACATTTTTCAATTATTTTATCACTATTTTATGATAGATCAATTTGTTGGTATTTTTTTTATCTAAACGGATTTGAATATTTTATTTTTGTTATCGATGAAAAAAAATCTAACATTAGATGATTTATTCCTGTTGTGAATTGAGTATTTATTTCTTAAGTTATGAATATTTATTGAGTGATAAATAAATTTTTATTATAGTAAAGTTTTGGTTCTGATTATGCTTGAGAACAAAATGATTAATATTAGTTCAAATCAAATAAAAAATCAGAAGAAATCAATTGTAATTGGTTTGGTTTAGTTTGGATTTGATTATTTAAGTGATTTGATTTAGTTAGAAAATCTCAAAACCAATTTATAATTAATTTGGTTTGCAATTGACTTAAAATAAGTGGTTTGCGCGTTCTAGTTGCACACCCCTATTTTCATCGGCATGTGCATACTATGGAAAATCAAAGAAAGAAAATTGATTTTTGCATATTGCTATGTGCATGCATGCCTTGAAAAATCAAGGAAGAAAGAAAAAATCGACTTTTTTACATTGATATATCTCCTTTTATATACTAGAAAAAGTTGATTTTTGTACATTTCCTTTTTCTCTTATTGCAAAAAGTTGAGTTTTATACATTGCTATCTCTAGCAATAATTTAAATCTAATCGTATTTATTTTTAATTTAAGAAATCTCTTAGTTTTAAGAGATTGATAGTTATGGGCTATTAATAATGTTACTTATTAGTGAATTCTTTTTATTTTTCTAGTCCGTAGGTGTTATTTTCTTCTTTATTTTTTAATGCATGATGCATTTTATATTCTTGTATACCTTATGTTTTTATGCTCTCAAGATTGTACATATAAACTTTAGATTCATGTTGAATTTATAAATTTTTGGTCAATAACTTATTTGATTATTGAATTGACAAGTTTACTCTTGATAGCTTATAGATAAATCTACAATTAAATACTAATTAACGAATTTATCCTTCTTAGCTATAGCTTGAAATTGAGAAATCTAATCTTAAGAACATTTTTTTTATACTCTTCTCAAAATGTAAGAGTTATTAAAAAAAAAAAAACCTTAGTTTAAGGAAAAAGAAATCATAATTAGATTATCAATTTAATTAGCTAAAAAGTTTTTCATTAAATATAATATTATTCTTTGTACCCTACGGGTGTGTTTGGTTATAGTGGTGAAATGGTAATGGTAATAGGAATAGTAATAGTAACGGAATAGAATGGAAAAGAAAGATAATTAAATTGTTTGATTAAGGTTTTACAAATACGATAGAAAGGAATATGAGTTAACACGTCTCTCTCACTCCCAAACCTATATAAACCCAGAGCAATAATGGCTCGTGTGGCTTCTTTTTTGGTGGTGTCATGTGTGCCTTTTTATGAAGCTTTTTTTTTTCTTTTTTTTTTCCAATCCAAGAAAAATCGTCAATAATTCTCACGGTGACAACAATGTTTGAGATTTATGGTGGCCAACAATCTAATGAGTTTTTAGAATTTTTATGTTCATGAGATTTCTGGTTCTTTAGTTCATGAATTTGAAATGAAGACAAGTTTTTGGGTTTTTCCATTTTGGTTGACGAGAATTTTGGATTATGTGAGAGGATAGGGTGGATTTCGTCAGCCTAGGTGTAGGCAGATTTGTGTGAGAGTGGAGGAGGATGATTTGTTTGTGGGCGGCACTGGGCGGAGGCAGTTTGGGCAAGGGATGACGGCGGAGAAGACTCAAGTTCACCAGAACAACGAAGGCGCTGGATCTGGGTCGAAGAAGGATAATGGAGCAGAGGGAGGTAGTTGGTCTTGGTTGAAGATAATGGTGATGGGTCTTGGTTGAAGATGACGGTGAAAAAAATAAGGACATAAAAGGAAAAAGAGATGAATCTTGATTGGAATCGTCATTCATGCCATCTGAGGGAGGAATGACAATTCCACTAAAATGGAGGAAACGTCATTCCAAGAGAATAGTTATTCCATAAGTTTTAGCCAACCAAACATTAGAATTAGGGTTCTTTCCTTTCTTTTCCATTCCTTTCCCCCACCAAACGCACCCCACTTGTAGCCATATATAGAATTGAATATAAAAAAATACACCGCAAAGTGCAAAGAGAAATCGTTTCAACAAGAGAGAAAGAGAGAAGAAAGAGGGAGAGAGGTTTCCAAAAAGGCCTTAGCACAAAGGTTTTTTTTTTTTTTTTGTTTTGTTTTGTTTTGTAAATGAAAATGGAAAAAGGAGACAAATACCCCTTAAAATAATGGATTTGGATTTTTATCTCTTACTCTTGAGTAATATTTTTTTTACTCAAATAATTATATTAGTTAAAATTGTGTTAATCAAGAGTAAGAGGTAAAAAACTCTAGATCCATGCACTATAAGAGTAAGTTCAGCAAGTATTCATTGTACTATGTATCCCCTTTAAGTTGAATTGCCTCCATCAACAACCCATTTTATATAAGCTCGACTATAAATAAAGCATTGAATCGGAAACAAACACTCAGAAAAAGGCAAGGAAATTAATGTTGACATGTTAACTTTCAACATGTTATTGATACTTCATACACAACATTATTTTTAAAGGGTGATCAATACAATCCTAGGCTGCATATATATAAAGTACTTCATACATGACATTATTTTTAACGGGTGATCAGTACAATCCTAGGCTGCATATATATAAGATAACAATTAAGTCCAATCATGGAGTTCTTCATTATATCTAGTAGCAAGAGCTAGCCTTATTAGATAGCTCTTATACAATATTGTAACTAATTAGTTAAAAGCTCTTTGGGTAGTTATATGCACAGCCTTTTAATTAAAGCAGGCAAAATTCCCCTACATATTTTGAGCTGATCATTAAGATCTTGTTATTTTCTTCTTATACCATTAATTTGGTTATCTCCTAATTAATTAGAAGAAATGATCCCAGTCCCACAAAGCCTGACTCTCATCAGTATCCATTGGAAAGTTCAAGTAATCATTTTCTCCAGTTTGCGAGGGCTGGTAGCCACCGTCGCCTCCTCCTCCTCCTCCTCCCGAGGAGGAACTGTCATCGTGTGAGCCTCCTCTCTCCGCTGCAGCCGGAGGAGGGGCCTGATGAGATAACGTCGAAGGCTCCTCTGGGCGATCGTACTGAAGATTAATTGCGGGATTATTGCTAATTGTGATTTCCATTCCAGCAGGCCTCCTGTCAA
Source organism: Morus notabilis (assembly GCF_000414095.1). Classification (NCBI taxonomy): domain Eukaryota; kingdom Viridiplantae; phylum Streptophyta; class Magnoliopsida; order Rosales; family Moraceae; genus Morus; species Morus notabilis. The sequence continues at coordinate 356,993 of NW_010359940.1, read as the reverse complement.
ATGCTCTCAAGCATTTTGTTTTCTTGTACACTCGGCAAAGGCTAAATTCTTGTCTTAACTGCAAATACATATACATGCACAAAATATAACACTAATTAACTAATTTGGTGAAATTTTGTAAGATGAAAAAAAGGTTGCTACTTATTCAAAACACATGCTTGAAATCTAAAGTAGCTAGTAAAACATCATGAATTTCTAATCTATTAATTTGCCGATATAGTTATATTTTTTGTTGGTACTTGGGCATCTGTACCATGGTTATATAATAATATTGTATCTCATGGATTTTAATCCTAGTAATTTACCGATAGAAATATGTCTCGGAGATCTATAAACAATATGGTTATATCACATGCTATATATACATATATATACACACATCATATTATCAATCAATATATATGTGCATGTGTGATAGTAAGTTTTGATTAAGTCACACGCTTTCGTGTAATATGTGCCTACAATAAACGTATTAATTCTATATTTTTTCTCCACTGACAGAAATATAACAATTTTTAGGGTTTGTTGGAAATATTTAGGGTTTCACATGCCAAAATAAGTATATGATCTTTAAGGACGCCGCTCAAAAACTCTTGATCGTATCCATCCCATTTCACGAGACACACACACACACACACACATACATACATATATATATATATATATATATATATATATATCATGATCAGCGTGAGAAAAGCAATCGATCACTTGCAAGAAGTTTAGCCAGGAAAGCTATATATATGATACATGTGTGTGAGTGTAATAACGGTTATATATATTTATAATCCGAATAAATACTTGATTAGAGAACTTATGACCTAATTGATCTACATGCGCTTATATACATATATATATATATATATAGAGAGAGAGAGAGAGAGAGAGAGAATTACGAAATTAAAAGCTAGGTTTGGATGTTAAATAATTAATTTACCATAGGAGTAGTGGTACTAGTACTAGCACTTGCACCAGTTGAAGAAATTGAAGAGGGTTGATCTCCTTGAGTAGCCTTGTACTCGTTGATCTTCCACTGTGTTTTTACCCCGTTTGGGGCTCTTCCGGTGTAGAAAACCATCGTCCGTTTCAAGCCGATTGTCTGATTGTTCGAAGAGAAGACGAAACTCGGAGATCCGGTCGCCTTCCAGTATCCGCCCTCTGTCAGCCGGCTCGGTCTCCCTCCCCGGGCTTCGCTCTCTTGCCTCGGTATGAAGAAGAAGCATTGCTCCGGATCTCCTCGGCACAGAACTCCTGAATATTCTAATGAAAAAATAAAATAAAATAAAAGGAAAATCCCAAAATATTTCAAATTTAGTCTTCAGAATTCAGAAATACTTGCAAATAACGAAAATTTGGATTTCGTATTTCATGGAATAATCATGCTATATATTCATATTCCTCTCTCTCTCTCTCTCTCTCTCTCTCTCTATTTCTCTCTCTCTCTCTCTCTCTCTCTCTCTCTATGTATATATATTCCAAAGCTATATTACTTATACATAGAAACGTAGTTTCAAATTTTCTGATCAGGAACGCGACGATTGAGCATACATGGTGTGTGTGTGTGTGTGTGTATGTCTTCTAAATCCTTTCTCTCTCTCTCTCTACACACACACACACACACATCATATGTATATTCCTCATGAATCGGAATGTAAGTGTATATAATTAAAGTACTACTCCTTTAAGGCTAAGATAGAAATATACATATACATATATCTATATATAGAGAGAGAGAGAGAAAGAGAGAGAGATTAAAGGAAATTAATGTTATTACAGAAATGAAAGGGGAAATAAAAATGATGATGATGAGAAGCAAAAATTTTGATGATTACGTGGGAGATCCCAAGGACTGTAGTCGTATATGTTGAGCTCAGGTATAACCTTGTCCATAACCTCTTCTCTCGTTCGTTCAATCTTGTTTGGGAGATAGAACACAACCAGTTCTTCCTCTGTTGGATAGAATCTAAACCCAGGAATCTCCATATTATTGTTATAATTTATTTTTCTCTTGCTCATCTATATATGTATATATGTGTATATATATATATATATATATATATATAAGGTGTGGGGTGTAATTGGGTTTGTTTTGAGCCAAAGCTTTCTGGTATTTATAAAGAAATGAGTTAGGCAAAGAAGCACAAAAAAAACAAAAAAAAAGAATAAAAAAAGGAATTAATTATATTAGAATTTTAGAGTTGTAGCTGTCGGAAATAGCCGAGTGAAATTAGGAGAAAAAGAGAGAGAGTACCACGTGATGGACTCCTGTGCTTCCCTTTTCTTGGAAACTTCCACGCGCTTCTGAGGAAGAAAATGAAAATCCCTGCAAGGTTTGTTTTCTTTTTCTTTTTTTTTTTTTTTTTTTAGGACGCGGCCAGGAAACAGGAATACCGCGCCTGCCGTGGACACTCATAATTTTATTTTTCACGCATTTTTATTAAATAAAATTTTTTATTATTGAAGTATTCATTAATAAAATTACTCTCTAAAGAACGATAGTTATTTTTTTTAAAAAAATACTCATTACACACCCTCTTAAAAAAATTTATTATTTCCAATACTTTTTTCAAAGTAACATGGATGGATTTTTAAAAACTCTATTAACATAGATTATTTATAGATATTAATTGTATAAACTCTCTGTTTTCTGCTAATCGTATAAACACTATTTTAATTTGTTTTCTTTGGTCTGTTTTTTTTTTTTTTTTTGGAAGAATCTTATTTCTCTCGTCCATTGTATTTCCTTTTTTCCTCATTATTATTATTTTTAGTTTCTTTTCAAATATATATACACACACGCACACGTATACGAGGTTTAAGTTGTTTATTGTGGCATCATTATTATGAGGAATTGCTATCGAGTTGAGTGAGAAAGAGGTAAGATACAAAATAATGTCCGTCAAGTTGATTGCAATTTTTCTATACAATTTATTCAATCATAATAAAAAGTGCAAGAACATATAAAAAAAATAATAAGGGCACGTGAAGTATTTTTAGGAAAAAAAGAGCACATTTTATCTTTAAAAAAAATAAAAGAAAATGATAAACATTTTAAATTTTATCAACGAAAAATTATACAATTTAGTTGTAGGGATTTTTTTTAAAAAAATTTAAAAGAGGTTAAACAAGTAAAATAGAGGGTAGTTTAAGAATGTGTGTGTGAAAAGTAGAATATGAAGGGATTTAGTTGTAGATATTTTTTTGAAATTTTAAAAGGGATGTAACAAGTAAAATTAGAGGTGGTTTAAGAATGTGTGAAAAGTAAAATATGAGGTGTCAATAGACTCACCCATTAATTAATTAATTAATATGAAAGTGTTACTTTTGTTTTGAGTTCATGAATCGGTTTAAGGTTCGATGTTCTATAATCTGATTAGTAAATTATGGCGGCGTTAGATTTATGATGGTATGCAGTGAAATTGAGTTCATTTTTCAATAAAATTGGTGGTATGTTGTTTTTTTTTTTAAAGTAGATTGGATTTTTAATATAGATAAAGGGAATATAATGCGGAACGGATCGATAAACCTCTTTTTCAATTAGCAAAAAAAAAAATTGTAAAATTTCATGAGAAATATGCTAGAATGACTATCCAACAAGTGAAATTAGTAAAATGACCTTCTTTATTTTTTATGAAGAACGACTATCCGGTCATTTTTTGTAAAAATTGGTCATTCATGATCGTTCCGTAGTCATTTTGTAAATAAAAATTTAAAAAAATTATTTTACTAATAAAACTTTTCTATTAAGTTACTTTTACAAATGCCTCGATTTTCATGCAATAATTCTGCGGTTAATCTATAAGAGAATCATGTTTTAGGATATATATATATATGTATATATGGAAAAAAATTCCACGAGACATAGTGTAAAGTTGTTAAATCACATTTAAATTATAATGGATAAAAAAAAGTGTTAGCTTTTTAATAAAAATTTAATGAAAATTGGTCGATTCAGAACTTTGCCAGAGTATATTTATTTAATCAAGTCGAGTAAATAAACTCCATCATAACAATATCTTGAATACCTAAAGGGACCACTCTAATCAGAATCATTCACAAATTAACAAAAAAGATATTTCTAGCTAACATGTGGAACGCTAAGTTCTTAAATGAGAAACACGACAACAAGAACCACCACTTACTCTATTAAATTGATGGTTTTTAGTTAACTTATTGTTGTATCTCATTTTATAAATAAGAGATGACGGATTTTGAACTACAAATATTCGTGGAGATGAGTATAGTTTTATTTTTGGTTGGAAGTGAATATAGTTTTTTTTTTTTTTTTAAGTAAATGTAGTTAATAAGTAGATAGATGTTCTAAGCTTTGTTAAATTAGATAAATGGCCGCTTCTTCAAAACTAATGATCAATTATTCTCTCAATTTTACAAAAATCAAAGGACATTGGGCCTAACTCAACCTAACAAAACCGGCTTGTTAGGGGAGGATTGTCCTTACCTTATTACGCAGATTATGCCAATATCTCCAGTCAATGTGGGATTCTAATACGCCCCCTCACGCACAGTGTGGACCATGCCAAATCGCTGTGAATAAGTCGATATTGGGGGACCTAACATTGCAAAACTGGGCCTGCTCTGATACCATTTTATAAAAATCAAAGGATATTGGGCCCAACTCAACCTAACAAAACCGGCTTGTTAGGAGAGGATTGTCCTTACCTTATTACGCGGATTATGCCAATATCTCCAGCCAATATGGGATTCTAATACTCAATGTTAATCATTGATTTTGTAAGAAAGAGGAAAGCAATAATTAAAGAGCTAAATAAAGATCACCTCTGCGAAAAATTATTATGTATGATATGTACAGCAATTCTCGATTCTTAATAAGTATAGACGTATATAATAATCTCTTTACTAAAATAAAAGCTGAGGAAATTTACTAATTAGGGTGGCCAGAAGCGGTCACTCTATGCAATTTCTAAAAAAAAAATAAAATAAAATAAAATAAAACGCAATTAAATGAAGCTATATTCTTCATAAATATATGGACTATTTCTCAATTTGTCCCTAATTATACGAAATCTCATTCATAAATTCTTACCATTAGTAACGTTGGTAGCATGAAATGGTTCGAACCTTTTGAGCTATTTACGTTGACAAGTAATTAGCTCTTTGAAAAGCAAGTAAAATCTGATCGGTCCTGATATATATTTTTCTTTTTCTATTGGTATTATATAAATATTTATGTATATATATGTATAATTGTATTGATCAGGACTTTTTTTTTTCTTTTTTCGTAGAGACTTTTGTGATACCAGGAATATCAATAACTATTTTTTTCAACCGAGGATTAACGTTTTATGTAATGGTCAATACTCATTGTTTTAGGATCAGTACTGCAACCTGTTGATTTCTTCTTTCATGTAAAAAACGCTTGACTCACAAAACTCGTCTTATGATAATAAACCATCTTTTTAATTTCTACGTTGACCATGGAGAATTTTTTGTTGAAGTGCTGCATTATAAGAATTTGACTTTCAAAACACATTAATATTTGATTTCGCTGGAGAATAATTGACAATTAATTAAAAAAAATATAGTCATAAAAAAGGAAATCTTACAAAGAAAACATGGGCACATCAATATTTTATTAGCTGCTTTTTTTTTATTTGTTCAAACCACAAAGCCAAAATGTGCTTTCTGAATTATTATTTATTACAATTAAAATATGGGTCTGTTTTGGGTCGAGTGTCTCTATAGAATAACGGTTAGATCTGATCATTAAAATTATGCAGAGTTTAAAATAGACAAAGAGTAGTATAATGCAAGCTGGCACATGTTTGGTCAATTATTAAAAACAATGGGAAAGACCTAACTATATTGTTAATTAACTCGTGTCGATGTATATGGTCCGACTGAACTCCACTAATAATGTTGAACCGAGTCATTCTAATTATCATCCCAAAGCGAAGTTTAAAAAAAAAAGGAAATGCATTAAAGGAAAAACTGATAAACAGTTCTCTCGATGCAAATTCGCTGACCAATCGAAGAGTAAAATGCACTCCTGAGACCCGACAATAGGAAACTACCTCAGCATACTATAAACGAGCACACTAAAGACTCTATAGAAAAGAGACACCTCCCAAACAAATAAGGCCTCATGGCTATGAGGGACACATCATAAACCCCCATGAAGTGGGGACATCTACGCGGCCTAGAACATATTCTAGCCAGACCAAGACCACTTTATGAGTGGACATACACCCGACCTCATACTAGACACTAAAAACTAAAATTAAACAAAAAAATAAATGAGGATTAGGTCGGGAGACCACCGCCCTTATTACAATGTGAGGGTGAATAAACGTTGCCTTTATTACAACAGAAAACAACAATAAACACAAAACTAGAGAGCAATCCCACTGTGATCTGCAAACACGGGATCCCTCAACGCCAGCCAACTAGGAGTCCTCATCTCCCAACTCCGGCCACCAACCACTGAAGCCATCACAGCCCCACCACGGCCAAACCCATGCCAAGGCCAAAAGGCCCTCAGACTACCCTCCCACAGCAGCACGAACCCAACCACGACTTAGGTTGGGACCCTCAACGTCGGCAGAAGGCCTACAACGACGGAGACCACCCGATCCGCAGCAGAACCACCCAGCTAACCCGTCCCCCGCGTGCCTCCCACCAATCCAGCCTAAATCCGAAGATGATCGTGTTGGAAATGTGTCCATAAAGTAGGATGTAATTTGTTATTTGTGAAATGACAAATGTCAGACATTATTGTTTCACTGATTTTATAAAATAAAATAAAGTTATGTTTTGATACATATTCAAGAGTGTTAGTGATATTGCTTAGTCCATAGACTGTTATCAACGAAAGAAGAGTCAGGGAAACCTTGCCGGATAAACTCTTCTGATATAGTTTAAAATAGATATTCGTAGTCTTAGGATCGATTGGGCAATCGAATCCGATTATGACTGTTAGATCGAACCATATGATGCTGGTCTCGGGGCATGGGAGTTGGACTCTGTGGTTGATCTAGACATGTTCACAACATGTTGAATAGACCATGTGACTGATTAGGTTAGAGTAAAAACCGTTTACAGAACTCTAAACCTAATTGTCACAACTTAAGTATATTTGTATAATTATCTCAATCCTGAAGTGAATACATAACTCGACTTAATTTCTCATGATTTTTGATTCACGAGTGAGATTAGTTCACAGTTTTTGAACAACATCTCGGCTATTGGGATCATGACAAAATTGAGTCGGAGTTATGTGATTCACAGATATGGAATTCGTAAGAAATAATATCACCTCATGCTTTATTGATGGGTGTGTGAATAAATAAACCGGGCCTGGTATTCAATGATGATATTCATTGATTAAGACATCGTGACATGTGCGAGACATCTTACGAACATATGTCTTTCTTATTCACAGTCAAATAAAGGAGTTGAGGAAATAATGATTGGAATGGTAAAACGGTAATATTCTATACCATTCTGATCACTGATATTTACGAAGGATAATAATGCATTTATTCTGTGGACCGTGTGATAAATTGTATTAACACCATCAGAAAATAGCGCATATGAATCGAGAGATTATTCGGCATCGAACTTTTAGTGGAGTCGTGCGATGTCAGAATTAAATATGTCGATAACTTATTGGGATAAGTTAGTCGAGTATTACAATTCCATAGCTTTGTTCATGTGGGTCCATTCGGTCTCAAGGCTAGCTCTTATAAGTGGGAAAATAGAAACTGATATTTTGTTATATAATTATGTTTAAAAAATTCATTGTGTTATTTTTCATTTATTTGATAATTGAAAAATAAAAGGAATGAATTTGAATTTTGAAATTAATAGTGATTAATTTAAAATTCAAAATAAAATTTAAACATGATTTTATTTGGCAACTAAAGGAGAGAGAAAGTTGATTTTATTTGGAAAATTCAGAAATCCCTTGCCATATGGGGAATTCGAATTTTGCTCCAAAAAAAGAGAAGGAAAATTCAGAAATCCCTAGCGATATGGGGAATTTCGGATTTTGATCCTAGAGAGAAGGGGAAATTCGAAAATCCCATCTAGGGTTTGAGTTTTTGAATTTCCTCCTATAAAAGGATATTATTGAAAATCCTAGCTATGAATTTTTAAGAGAAGAAAATATCTCACACTTTTCTGTCCTTAGGGTGGCCGGAATTTTGAGACAAAATAGAAGGAAAAATTGTTTCCTTAGTTTTTTTTTTGAAAAGAGCCCACTCTCTCATCCCAAAACACTTAGAGTCATAGTCTTGAATCAACGAGTGGTTTTTGGTGTGATCGTATCGATAGATCAAC
>NW_010359940.1:343454-348370 GCF_000414095.1 Morus notabilis | reverse complement strand
ATTGAATGTATGATATGTGTTGATATTGGCATCTTGCATGAATATGTGATGAATTCAAAATTGTTTTGATTATATTTGTGATTGGATCCCGATCGATTGGCTCTAGGTTTTTAATTACACAAAGTTGGTGTGGTTTATGTTTTTCTCTAGAAAATAATGTAAGCCATTAAAAGGCATAAGAAATTTTGTAATTTAAAATTCCAGAAATTCCCGAGCCCATCCCAAATAAAAAAAAAATATATTTTTTTTTTTTGAATTTCAAATTTTAAATTTTTCCACAAAAACATTTTCAATTTTTCAGGGATCATGAGAAGGGAAAATTGTGAAGATGCCAAGGAGACAAGATGAAGAAAATTGTTGTAATTGTTTTCATTTGTTTTATGGGTTGTAATTAGAAATGAGCCATAGAGAGGTTAAATTGTGAATGTATGATTTATTATTTAATCTCGCATCATTATAACATGCCATATAGGATATAGAGATGCCAATATCAAATTGCCATGCAAACATGTTCATGCATCATTGTAGTTTAATATTATAAATTGTTATAATTATAAATGCAATGGGTAAATTTTATAAAGTGTTATAAAGTGCAACAACAACTTTATAAGGGTTATAATTTTGTTGACAAATTATTAATTGGACTTAATTTTAAAAAAAAAACAAAATCCATTTTTCAAAAAGCTAAGTGGGAGGGTCGTTTGCGTTGAAACGTTCCCAAGGTCTCCGACTTTAGCCTGATCGTGACACGTGGATGGGCTAAGAACCACCTTAGTGGTGCTCACTTCAATGGGAGAAACCCACGAGACATGTCGCTAAGGAGTCATCAGGTTGCTTAAAGAAGATAAGACTCGAAAAGGAAGTAGTGAGGCGGGACCATCCCTAGATGGATCGCTAGTTCATAACAACCTCTAGAGTCGATTAGTCGGTTAAACACTTAGACTGAAGATCATTGTAACCTCCCATAGGAGCTAGGCAATGGATCTGAGGTTACCAAAAGGATGGTGATTGGTTGCACTAGATGTGGAGACATCCTGTGAAGTGGACCAAATGAGAGGAGTCTCAATATGATAGGAGGCTTCACGGACGCCACCCCTAGGTGGGACGTGTTGCCATTTATGATCGTAACACCATAGATGAAACAATTTTTTTTAAGGATTTTCTTTATGTTTAAGTACTTGCATTCATGCATCATACTTTTCTTAAATTTAAGCAAATTGCCAACGCCGCTTTATTTTATTTTTCAGCAATTATGTCTTTATCCCCGATCGCACAAATTCTTAGTACAAACAAACTAGTGGGTGAAAATTACGTTGACTGGAAACGTAACCTTGATATCGTATTGACGGTAGACAAGCACAAGCATGTGCTCACCACCCCCTGTCCTCTTGGGCCGACTGATGAGTCCACTCAAGAGGAGCGAGACGCATACACTACTTGGATGCGTTCCGATGAGATCGCTAGGTGTTATATTTTAGCATCAATTAGCAATGTGTTGCAACAGCAACATCGGAACATGCTGACGACTGCAGATATGATCTACATCATTGCTGAAATGTTCGGCAGCCAAGGCCGTCAAGCCAAGCAAGCTGCGGTGCGTAACTTCATGAACTGCCGGATGAAATCCGGCACTCCTGTTCGGGACCATATGCTATTGATCATAAGTCACCTGAATGAGATGGAGCTCATGGGAGCTGAAATAGATGGGGAGACTCATGTGGATATGATCCTAGAGACTCTCCTGGAGATGCTCGACAACTTCAAACTCAACTATTCGACGAACAAGTTAAACTATTCACTCCCAGAACTCATGAAGGAGCTTCAGACTGTGAAAACCCTACTGCTTAAAGGCAAAAAGAGGAATGGAGAGGCAAACCTTGCTGAAGCAAAGCCTTCCACCTCTGGCGCCAAGAAACAGAAGAAAGTCCGCAACAAGAAGAAACCGGCTGGAAAGGGCAAGAACACTGCGAAGGTGAACAAGAGTAATGACAAATGTCACCATTGCAGAGTAGCTGGCCACTGGAAGCACAACTGTCCTACTTACCTCCAGGAGGTTAAAGCTAAAGGTACATTACTTGTTACCGAAGCCTGTTTTGTGGCTGACTCTACTTTTTCTTAGATTGTAGACTCTGGAGCCACTAATCATGTTTGTTGTTCTCTATAGGGGTTCAGGGAAAGCAAAAGGCGAGTTTAACTTTCGCTAGGGGAACGGAGCATCAGTATCATCAGTTGGAAGTATTAAATTAGTTTTTGAGAATAGTTTCATTGTTTTGAACAATGTTTATTATGTCCCGGTTTTTGGGAAAAACCTTATTTCTGTAGCTCGTTTGGTTAAGCAAGGATATTCTTTAGGATTTAATAATGATGTTATTCAAATTCTTAAGAATGGTTTCATGATTGCTTCTACAGTCATGATAAACAATCTGTTCTACGTCAAACCAATTATTCCAACGATTTATGATACTGAATTGAATAATGATTCAATTAGGGATAGTAAAAGATTGAGGTTAGACCCAACAGATCAAACCTATAAATGGCATCTACGTCTTGGACATATTAGCCTTGACAGGATCAAAAGGTTGGTAAGAGACGGTCCCTTACAAACCTTAAGTGTAGGCTCACTACCTACATGTGAATCCTGCATAGAAAGAAAAATGGCCAAGAGACCCTTTTCAGCAAAGGGTAATAGAGCTGATGAATGCCTAGAACTCATACATAGTGATGTATGTGGGCCATTTAATATCCAAGCAAGAGGAGGATATGAATATTTCATAACCTTCACAGATGACTATTCTCGTTTTGGTCATATTTATCTAATGCGTCAAAAGTCTGAAACCTTTGAAAAGTTCAAAGAATTCAAGGCCTTGGTTGAAAAACAATTAGACAAATAGATCAAAACACTATGATCTGATCGTGGTGGTGAATACTTGCTAGGAGAGTTCGAAGACTTTCTTAAGGAAGAAGGCATATTTTCTCAACTGACTGCGCCAGGTACTCCACAGCAGAATGGCGTGTCAGAAAGAAGGAACCGAACTCTATTAGATATGGTTAGATCAATGATGAGTTACTCATCCCTTCCAGATTCCTTTTGGGGATATGCTTTGGAAACAGCAGCATATATTCTGAACCAAGTTCCATCTAAAGCAGTGCCTGGAATTCCATATGAAAGATGGAGTGGCAAGAAGTCATCTCTTGGCCGCACCAGAATATGGGGTTGCCCAGCACATGTGCTTAGAAAGAAGACTGGTAAGCTAGCCAGTCGTTCAGAATTATGCCTGTTTGTAGGATATCCTAAAGGGACAAAAGGCTACATCTTCTATAGTCCTACCGATTAGAAAACATTCGTTAGCACGAATGCTCATTTTCTGGAAGAGGATTTTGTGAAGAATATGAAGCCTAGAAGCAGGCTTGTACTTGAGGAATTGACTGGTGAAAATGTTCAGGTAACATGTCCACGTTCTATTCCTGAACCGATAACAGATGAACCACAACAAGAACTAACACCAATAGAGCCTCGACGTAGTGGGAGGGTTGTGAGACAACCAGATAGGTATATGTCTTATGGAGATGCATTGACTGCAGTCTCAGATTTAGACGTTGATGAACCTGTCTCCTACTCGCAGGCTATGGCAAGTTCTGAAGCAAACCTATGGCATGAAGCCATGAATGCCGAAATACAATCGATGTATAAAAATGGCGTATGGACTCTGGTAGATCCTCCTGAAGGGGTAAAACCTGTAGGGTGTAAATGGATCTACAAGAAGAAGAGGGGTCCAGATGGGAATGTAGAGACATTCAATGCAAGACTAGTAGCCAAGGGCTACACCCAGAAAGAAGGAATTGACTATGAGGATACCTTCTCTCCGGTGGCTATGCTTAAATCCATCCGCATTCTTCTATCCATTGCTGCTGCCTTAGATTATGAAATCTGGTAGATGGATGTGAAGACAGCTTTTCTGAATGGCAACCTGGATGAGCGCATTTATATGGCACAACTAGATGGATTCATTGAAAAGGGTCAAGAAGAAAAGGTTTGTGAATTGCAAAAATCCATTTATGGACTAAAGCAGGCATCCAGATCATGGAATATCTGATTCGATGAGACTGTTAAAACTTATGGTTTTGTTCAGTCATTGGATGAGCCTTGTGTGTATAAGCTGATACAAGAAGGCAAAGTGGTTTTCTTAGTCTTATATGTGGATGACATACTACTCATTGGGAATGATGTAGGAAGACTGACTGAGGTTAAGCTCTGGCTGGCAAAGTAGTTTGACATGAAGGATCTAGGAGAAGCTGCCTATGTTCTAGGAATTCAAATCTTTCGAGTTCGGAAGAACAAACAATTGGCACTATCTCAAGCATCCTATATCGATAAGGTAATGGACCGATTCGCCATGCAAAACTCCAAGAAGGGTTATCTACCCTTCAGACATGGAGTATCCCTCTTAAAGGAGCAGTCTCCCAAGACTCCTCAAGAAGAGGAAGACATGAGCCGAGTTCCTTACGCTTCAGCCGTAGGAAGCCTCATGTATGCAATGCTTTGCACCAGACGTGATATATGCTACGCGGTAGGCGTGGTGAGTAGATTCCAGTCTAACCCTGGACCCGAGCACTGGGTTGCTGTCAAGCATATCCTCAAGTATCTTAGGAGAACAAGGAACTATATGCTTGTATATTCAGGTACTGACCTGACTATGATGGGATACACCGACTCCGACTTTCAATCGGACAAGGATTCCAGGAAATCCACTTCAAGATCAATGTTTGTCCTGAATGGGGGTTCGGTGGTATGGAGGAGTATTAAGCAGACTTGCATAGCTGACTCCACCATGGAGGCCGAATATGTGGCAGCTTGTGAAGCTGCAAAAGAGGCCGTATGGCTTAAGAAGTTCCTTGTATCACTGGAAATTATTCCG
>NW_010359940.1:332985-341927 GCF_000414095.1 Morus notabilis | reverse complement strand
GAGAAGGAAAATTCAGAAATCCCTAGCCATATGGGGAATTTCGGATTTTGATCCTAGAGAGAAGGGGAAATTCGAAAATCCCATCTAGGGTTTGAGTTTTTGAATTTCCTCCTATAAAAGGATATTATTGAAAACCCTAGCTATGAGTTTTTAAGAGAAGAAAATATCTCACACTTTTCTGTCCTTAGGGTGGCCGGAATTTTGAGACAAAATAGAAGGAAAAATTATTTCCTTAGTTTTTTTTTTGAAAAGAGCCCACTCTCTCATCCCAAAACACTTAGAGTCATAGTCTTGAATCAACGAGTGGTTTTTGGTGTGATCGTATCGATAGATCAACGATCTTGTTTCACGGCAATTCTCTATCTCGGAACGTGAAATAGTGAGACAAGATCCTTGCAGTCATTTTTGATTCAATCGTCACAAAGGTATGATTGTCATTTTATTCCTTTGTCTATAAACATATATCATGCATGTATCTCTCGTTGTGGTTTACATTTAATTTGGAATTAAATGGATATGTTAAAAAAAATTTTGAAATTCCGCCTACAAGTTTGTTGTTCAAATGATTTTTCATTAAAAAATCACAACTAGATCCTACAGATCGGAGCCTTCCACGACCTCCACAGCTGGCCCCGATGCCCCTCTCCTCGCACCAGATCCCAGATTGGTAGCGAAGATAGCGGTCCTCCCGTCCCATGGCGGCACGAACTCTGAAACACCGTAGATCGCCTGACGACCGTGCTCTGGACGAAGATCAAAGGCCAACGGACAGATGACGCGCCGGCCTCAGGACTCTCTCTCTTTCATTCTCTCTCTCTAAAACCTAAAAAAATGGGAAAGAGCTTTTTTCATCTAAAAGTTAAGTTGACACCAGCATTAATATATATTAATGAGAAAATACTAAACATATCTTTAAGAGTGTATGAGTCTGACTTTTTGTTCTTTACTTTTGATTAATATTTTTATGATTAACATAGTTTTTTTATTAAAGAGTATTAATAAAAAGGATTAATTTCAAAAATTCCCCCCAAACTATGACCCTTATAACACTTTGCCCTCCGAATTTTAAAAAGTAACATTCGTTTTCCCGAACTTCGTTCTGTTAACAAGTTTTATCCTTTTATTACAATGAATGATAAAATTACCACGTGTCACTTATTTAGTGAGAATTAAAAGCGCAATTGCGCTTATACCCTCCTAAACAGATAATTCCCCATTTTTATTGAAAAATTCACCATCTTCATTCCCATTTTGGTTCTTTTTTTTTCCTCACCTCGTTCATCCATGGTGTGTTCCTGCAGTACAAACAGTGGTGGCAGCGTCTGAGTAAACGAAGAAATTCGAGGTCCTATTCGATGTCGATGTGGGTTGGATCCGATAGTAAAGACATCACACACGAAGAAGAATCTGGGAAGATAATTTTATGGTTGCATTCGGAATAAGTTAAATCGTTTAACATTGGACAACAAAGCTTTTGTATATTTAAGTTGAATCTGGTTCATTTGGGTTTGATTGGGGCTGTGGGTTAATTCTGTTTTAGTTTGAGGAGAATTTTGAAATTAATCCTTCATTTTATGATTGAATGTAGAATGAAGAGCAGAGAGGCTGTGGGTTCAGAAAGTGGCTTGATAGTGGAGAAAATTTCCATGCAAGAGAGTTGATTCTAGAATTAGATTTTAGTGCAAGAGATGTGGTTCTAGAATTAGTCGAAAGGCTTGAAAGTTGAACCAAAAAATTGATAGCTTGGATGAAGAAATTATGAAATTGAAGGATACATTTGGAACGAAGAGTGTAGAAACTGAGATGGAAATAAAAAATTGACAAAATGGGTTTTTTTAACGCATTTGAGTTTTTTTAATTGCTTTTGTAATAACCTAGGGTTGTTATAAGTTAGTTTTACGATAATACCCTTCTCATATGGGTCATGTACATGACACGCGGCTATTTCCGTCACTCATTGTAACAGAAGGATAAAACTTGTTAACGGAACAAAATTCGGGGGGAACCGATGTCACTTTTTAAAATTCACGGGACAAAGTGTTACAAGAGTCATAGTTCGGGAGAAATTTTTAAAATTAATCCTAATAAAATTAAAGAGTAAAAATCTAAGACTCATATACTCGAGTGTTTGTCTATGTTTCCCTTTACTTTATCTATGAAAAATGATGCCAGCATATTCAGTAGTACTTCGGCCGTGTAAAATGTTCCAAAAATATATAAAGCAAGGTCTAAGTTTTAACTTACTTTACATACATATATATATATATATATATATATATATTCAACTTGTCAAATGTGCTACTCATAAATTTTGTCTACACGTGTATACATATTCATACATATATATCGTTAAGTTACAAAGTATATTGTGTAATTTTGCTGATTTTATTAATGCTTATTAGAGCATTTATTTACAGTTTTTCGACAATTGAATCTATGGAAAAAAATTAAGTACACTAAAAATAATCACGTTTAGGTTGTTATTATTATTATGTATTTTATCTCATTGCCTCGTTTAACATGTTACATTGAATATATGTGTTATATATATGTGTGTGTGTTTATATCGTACTAGATTGGTATGCTACTAGCAAAAAATTAGATTGGAATGAATAATATCATAATAGAAAATACATCACTCTTTTTTTAAAGTATAATTGTACTACCCCCACTCAACAAAAGTATTATATTTGTGTCCCCACATTTAATAATCGATAATTCTTATGCTCTATTGCATTTGTAGATAATTCTTACTATATCCTATTTATGTATTTCACATTGACATGTGCCGTCGTCGAAAATTTTTCCTAACTGGCCTCACGATGCATGAAATGATAGTATGATGGCGTCATAATCTCATCATACACACACACACACATATATATATATATATAGATCATCAAAACGAATATCAATTAGAAAAGTCATCACACACACACACACACATATATATATATATATATATAGATCATCAAAACGAATATCAATTAGAAAAGTCATCACACACACACACACACACACACACACATATATATATATATATATATAGATCATCAAAACGAATATCAGTTAGAAAAGTCATCACACACACACACACACACACACACACATATATATATATATATATATAGATCATCAAAACGAATATCAGTTAGAAAAGTCATCACACACACACACACACACACACACACATATATATATATATATATATAGATCATCAAAACGAATATCAATTAGAAAAGTCATCACACACACACACACATATATATATAGATCATCAAAACGGATATCAATTACAGGAGTCAACAATTTATACATGTATATATAATATATCCTTTTCGTTTACTAATTTGTCAAAAAACAATTTATACCAATGTGAAATGGATGACATCCTTTGGAATTTCTGTTTGAATTCCCATTATCAATTCATAGACTCGATAATGTTGAAATTTTTTCTTTTGTGGACATACATGATAATTTTCCTTTTGTGTGATAAGCACATCCTTGCATGCACCAAAATTCCAAAACCGATATGACATTAAAAAAACGTCATCCTTCTTTTCTTGAGTAGCTACCAAAATTTCCACGATTACGATGGAGAGTTGTTTAGATAATCAATGGCACGACCGTCTCAGTAGAATTTAGATCATGACAAATTGCATGTGTTAGGTAAGTAGAATAATTGACAAAATTCGGCTATGTCAGTTACAATGTGATTATAACTCGACTTTCTTTCTTTTTCCTTTTCCTTGAGAATTAAGACCTCGTTCATTTTATCGATTTGAATTTTCAGTTTTAGGTTTTTACAGTAAAAAGTTATCAGAAAATGTCACATCTAACTCTTTATGCTATAGTGAAAAGCTCTCAGAAAATATCACATCTCAACTCGAATCCGCGAAGTGAACGATGCCTAAGTAATTAATCGGTTGTTTTCTTTGCTTGCCAAGGGTATATTAGGCATATAATTTATAACTTTCCAAGAGTGCACGTGTTAGTCCAAATTATCGAAACCTTTTCTAGAAAACTTCAGAGAAAAATTCAAAAAATAATGTCTTTAATCCTGATTATGAATGATCAAGACATAAACACTTCACTCTTTTAGTACGTAAGTCATAAATATGGCAACCAAGACAGATACATATTTATGAACTATGAATATATATAGCCCCTATCTAAGTAGAAGTACATGTATGTATTAACAAATTTCTATAGTACCCAACTGTTTAAAGAAAATGCTGTTTACCTGTTGAGAGTGTGCAAACAAAAGTCCCATATTTTCTTTTATATAAATAATAAGAGAGAATAACTAGTATCCAGAACTAAATTGACACTCTCTAAATGTCTCATCCTTTAATACTAAACATTGAATAATGGTTAAAAAGATGTTGAATCTACTCTTGTTTTTTCTTTTTTTTCCTTAATGAATGACGAGAGATAATAACGAATCTTCAAAAATTAACCTTGTAAAGAGAATTCCTTACCGCTTACAACCTTAATAGTACCGGCTTTACCATGAAAGGGGAAGAAGGATTGTTTTTGGACTGTAATTAAGTTGGGGCAACTAATAATTTGGATGTTATATGTATTAGCTATGATCTAATTTGTTTACTTTTCTTAAGGTTAATCTCACAAATGGTCCTTAAGATTTTAGTTAGGTGTTAAATTTTTTACCGAATCTACAGAAATTAAGGATCAAAATTAAAAATATTCAAAGTCTGGGGACTAAAATAATACAAAAGATGAAGGTTGATTTTTTTAGATGTTTACAATTATATTCCCTAATTTATATAAATTTTGTCAAATATTTAACACTTAATTAACATAATAACTAAAACTGTAATAAAATAAAACCTCAAAAAATACAAGACTTTTTAAAAAACTACGGACCAAAATAAACTTGAGGGTAAATCTCAGGCATTAATGGGATTAACCCTTTTGTAATGTACAATATTTATTCGTTCTTTTGTATAAAGAAATGTACTAGATAGTTTTTTTTTTTTTTTTAATTATAGAAATTTCGTGTAGTCGTTAACTTGTCAAATCATGGAATTCTTATAATTATCAAAAAAAAAAAAAAAAAGTATCGGAATTCTTATAGACTACTTACGTACGTACGTACGTGATGGTCCACTGCTAATTATAAGCTCATAGAGGGAAAATGGGGTTTCTGTCAACAAACCCACAGTCAAATTGCTTTTTATGCGAAAGTAACAAAAATGAGTATAAGTCTAAATTTTTATTTTTTATTTTTTATTTTATTTAATATAATTATTAATTAAAAGAGTATTAATTAAGAATAAATATTAAAAATTTAGTCTCATGCATTTTAATAATAAATTTATTAATTTTTTCTTTATTATAGAGCATCAATAGAATTTCCTAAACATGACTCAGAATAGTATATAGCTAATACCTAGTATGTATATATAGCTTATATTGTTCATGATATTTACTGAAACGATTTCCTGTAGGGCTGTAGCCAATACCTAGTAGTCAGGAGCCTATTATTTGACAAACCGTGAACAAAATTGGGTATTGTACTTCTTCAAGGCTGTCGTTTTGGGCAGTACATATGTAATGTGACAAATTGCATTACTAGCGCGTTTACAACTCGTTTCAAACTAATTTTGATTTTATATAAAAATAAAAATAAAAATATTTTTAATTTCATATATAAATATTTTTTAAAAATGCATTTGATGATTTATTAAGAGATTATTTTCAGTATAAAAAAACACATTAATGTCTCTCTCTGTTCGAGAGGGGAGAAAACGAAAACAAAAAATGTTTTCATTTCTCTCTCATTTTACACTAAACCAAACAATCGTTTTCATTTCTGTTTTTTATTTTTATTGTGCCAAACACCGTTTTTTATTTATTTTTTCTCAAAAAATGTGAAAAACAAAAACGGGATCAATTCTAAACACGGATAATATATGGGTAAAGTCTGAAATCTGAGAGCTGCACAGTCATAAATATAACTTTTCTATACGTCCGTATAACATAGTTCGCTTATATTTATTGAATGTCACTAAAACAAAGTATTACACACAATGTATGTTACACAGATATACTTAAAAGTTACATATGTCTAACTGATCTGTCAGACTTAAAACATTTCCTATCTTAATCCATCCTATATACACTGAAATCCAAATTTAAATTTATTTTAAAAAAAAAAGAAAAAGAAAAATACAAAAGTTGCCCAAAATAAAAATTAAGACAACTCTAAAGATGACTAAGAAATTGAAAAGAGAAAAAAAAAATAATAAAAAGAACGGGCTGGGAGCTGCCCATAACACTCAGTTTTTTCTCTTCAAAATTGCTACGAAAGCAAAAATCTAAGATGATACCAAATTTATTTTCGCAACTTTAATCCCTTTCCTTTTCATCAAACTACCAGTTTTAGATACTTCCTCTTTACCAGCTTTATTTTGTTTTCTGCTTTTCACTACCGTAAGTTCATTCTCTTAGTTCTCAGTCTCATTGTCCTAGCTCCAAAGAGCTTGTGTCACTTGGTTCAATTTTGTCTTTATGTCTTCATCATTTCTCAATTTAATTTCTCCATACATTAGTATTGTTAGGTCTTTTAATTAGTTGGAATTTGTGGCAACTTGAAAAAACAGAACTGTACAGAGTTCATGATTTGCAAGCAGTGAGCAGTGGACACTACAACAAAAAAGGTCATTTGCGGCGACTCAATGTTGTCACAAATAGGTAATATGTCATCACAAATACTGCATTTTTGACGACATGTTGTCGCAAATTAGTCGCCGCAAAAAATGAGACGCAAATGATATATTTGCGACGACAAAGTTTTGAGATGTCGTTGTAAATATATTTGCGACGACATTCGTCGTGAATAAGTCGTCACGAATGTTCCGTCGAATATGTCGTTGATGATGACGTGTCATAAAGCATTTGCGACGACATAGTGTCGTCGCAAAAGTGTTTAAAACCTTTTGTGACTACACTGTCGTCGCTAGTAATGTGAATTATTTGCGACGACACCATAGAAATGTCGTCACAAATAGTATTTTCTTTTTTTTGTACTTTCTTAATAATATTAATTAATAAAGATAAAAATTTGAAGAAAATTTATAATAATATAATTGATATAAAATAGTCAACACAATAATAAAATAAGTCTTAAAAAGTAAATTAATTAAGAAATACTAAAAAGTATTGATAATAAAAAAAACATATATTTTAATCTCCTAAATTAGTAGCATCGTCGTCCTCATCCTCGTCTTCTTCATTTCGCTCAAGCGGCGGAGGAATCAACGGTTAGGGGCGGTTAACTGGCAAGAAGTTGATGTTGGGATTCATCGAGCGCATGACTTCCATCATGATCTGCTGGTTGTCGTACATGTTGCGTTGCTCGATGTAGAGGTTGTTCAGCTAGTTTTGGACATGCTGGGGCAAATTAACCGAAGAGACCCATCCGATTGCGAAGCAGATGATGAGGTGGAAGCGCTTGAACAATTCCTTCGTGACAGTGTCAGTCCCACTCCTTTAGTGTGTCCTCTACGCTTTCCCAAGACTTGGGATATAATCCCATCCTCATTGACTACTGTGGATGAACCTTCCTCAGCGGACTGTGTCATCTACGTGGTTCTTTCTACCTCCATCTGAGCCTGCAAAGGTAAATGAAATAAAAATGAATAAAAATAGTATAATATGTTATGCTAAATATGAAAAAAGAAATAAGTTTAAAATTTACTTTCAAATGCATATTCTGCATCTGGATTGATAAAATTCTGCCCATGACGGTACATGTCACCCCAATTGTCAATTATTGATCTTGGCTCTTAGGTCTCGGGATTTACCTAATCAAGTTGAACGTGTTAGAATAATTATTAAGCCAAAGTGACAAAAACTAACAAGTATGCAAATTAGTATTACCTTATCGAAACGATGCTGGGAGTATGACTTTCTACCATGGAAGCTAGACCACTTCTGACTGCCACAGTTTTGTTGATTTGTAGCAGATTTTTTCTAGCAATAATCATAGATGAATTAGTACCATACTTAATAATTAAATAAACTAATTAATAAAAAGTAAGAAAATATAATGAAATTGAACCTAAAAAGTAAGAGACGTAAAATGATCACAGTAAGGTCCCCATTGCTCTTTGCTCCTCAAGTTTTTAGGTGGATTTTGCCTGACAAAATCCTCATTTTCTACCCCTCCCATCTTCTAGAAGTGTATGTGCAAGGTAGTCTTCCAGTCCTTGTGTAACACCCTGAAGAATAAATTAAGATTAATTAAGGTAATTAAGATTATTAGTGTGCCTAATCTGGATTATTAATTGAGTTTAATTAATAAATGTTTCTGACACGTGTGAGTTTAAATAGTTCCAAGGTATTTAAATTATTCTCAGTAATTTATTTTAACCCAGAAGTGTGTATGGGCGCATTTCTGGTCTATTCTTTTAAAATATTGTACACATGCCCTTTTCCTTTCCTTTTTCCTTTTCTTTTCTTTTTCCTTTTCCTTTTCTTTTCTTTTTCTCTTCCTTTCCCGTGCGTCTCTCTCCCTCACTCTCTCTCTCTCTCACTCTCCCGTGCTCTCTCTCACTCTCACTCTCTCTCTCTCTCATTTTTGTCCCAAATCAAACGGATCTTGAACCAAGCAAAGATTTAAAGAAGTTTTCAACGTCAAGAGAAGGATTCGAGGTAAGATTACTGAAAGAACCTCTCTTGAATCTTACGTTTTCAGATTTCAAAACCCATTTTTGGTTCAAACCAGATTTTGATGGTTTTTGAGTAAAACTAGAGTAGAAATTGGAGATCTTGGGTTCTTTGGACTTGTTTTAGGACCTAGAACCCAGATCTAGTGGTTTCCCTTTGAAAAATCTCGACTTGGGACTGGATTTGCAGGTTTTGGATTGATTTCCGCGAGCTTCTCTCGCGCAGCTGATTCCACCGGTCGACCAGTG
>NW_010359940.1:329542-330818 GCF_000414095.1 Morus notabilis | reverse complement strand
TATAAGGGAATATGAGGCCAAGTTTAATGACCTATCCCAGTTTGCGCCATCTCTGGTGGAGTCTGAACACATGAGATGTCTTAAGTTTGAGAAGGGCCTCAAGAACTCTGTGAGGAGATCCTTGGTGGCTCTGAGACTTCGAAACTTCTGGGATTTGGTAGCTGCTGCTACAAGAGTGGAACAGGATAACTTGACCTATCGCCAAAGCAAAGAAGAAAAGGCGGGTCGAGTCTCTGTCTCTGGTAGACCTTCTGTTTCAGGTGGACCACAGCGGAGTGGTAGAAGAAACCGCAACCAGGGGCAGATGGCTGGGGAAATGGCAAGCGGTGGCAGCAGTTCATCCGGGAGTGACAGAAATGCTCCATACGGGCCCAGGTGTCACCATTGTGGGCAGGTGGGCCATATTAGGAGGAATTGTCATGATCGGCCGCCGGCTCAACAACCCAAAAGGGCCGCTCCCTACAGCCAAGAAGGGCCACCACAATACATGCCACCATATCAGCCGCAACATATGCCATACCCTCTTGCGCTGACTTATCAGCCACCTCAGTATACATAGTTCCGGCCTCAAGCGCCGAGACCGGCACAACTGCCTCCACCACAACAGTATAGGCCTCTGGCTCAACGGCCTAATGTTGGTGACAGAGGAAAGGGAAAAGTACAGGGACAAGCTTATGCCCTGGCAGGAGGTAGCTCTGGAGGTCAGACCAGCAACGCGGTGGTTGAGGGTATGATCCTAATCTCGCATTCTTTTGCTCACGTGTTGTTTGATACAGGTGCCACACACTCGTTCATATCAAGCTCTTTTGTTCAGACTTTGAAATTGAAGAGTGAGAATTTAGAAGTCCCGATGACTTTGAACTCCCCACTGGGATGTGTGGAGGTAATGAGTGTGTGTAAATCATGTGAAATCACGATTGGTAGTGAGCGATTGAGAGCAGATTTGATTATCCTTCATGAGTGTGTGTAAATAATGTGAAATCACGATTGGTAGTGAGCGATTGAGAGCAGATTTGATTATCCTTCCGATGACCCTATTTGATGTGGTACTCGGAATGGATTGGCTGTCAAGGCACGGTGCAATTGTTAATTGCTACCGTAGGAAAGTGACCTTGATGACGGATTTCGAAACAGTAATTTCTTATCATGCAGAGATGAACCCAGTCCTTGGGGAACGACTGTTGAAGTACAGCGTTAGGGGACGGAAGAATTTAGCCTGTTTCTCCTCCCTTCTTGCCTTAGAAGGTGAATCTGAAGCGATCAGAGATAGTGCGGG
>NW_010359940.1:326400-327737 GCF_000414095.1 Morus notabilis | reverse complement strand
TATTCATCCGGGGAGTACAAAGATGTACCAGGACCTGAAAAGACAGTACTGGTGGAGAGGCATGAAAAGAGACGTTCGTGAGTATGTCTCGGAGTGTATGACTTGCCTCCAGGTTAAAGCTGAGCACCAGAAGCCAGCGGGGGAGTTGCAACCTCTTCCTGTCCCTGGATGGAAATGGGAGCACATCACCATGGATTTTCTGATGGGGCTACCGAGAACCGAGCTGAAGCACGATGCCATCTGGGTGGTGGTGGACAGGTTGACGAAGTCCGCGCATTTCATACTGTTTCGTGCAACGTATTCTCGGAAGATTCTGTCAGAATTGTACCTGGAACACATCGTGAGGCTACACGGAGTGCCATTGTCTATCACGTCAGATCATGATACGCGTTTCAATGCAAGGTATTGGAGGAGTTTCCAAGAAGCCATGGGAACAGACTTGAACTTCAGTACAGCATTTCATCCTCAGACTGATGGGCAATCTGAAAGGGTAATTCAGATTCTGGAGGATATGCTTCGGTATTCTGGACTGGAATTTGGTGGAAACTACCTGCATCTAGCTGAGTTTGCTTATAATAACAACTATCAGGCCAGTATTGGAATGGCACCGTTTGAAGCTCTGTATGGTCGTCCTTGTAGGTCACCTGTGTGTTGGTTGGAACCAGAGGATCGACTGAGCACTGGGCCGGAAGTCATTCAAGATAATAATGAGAAGATAGCGGTGATTCGAGAACGACTGTTGACAGCTCAAAGTTGTCAGAAAAGTTATGCTGATAGAAGGCGTAGGCCTTTGGAATTCCAAGAGGGCGACTTTGTCTTGCTAAAGGTTTCCCCACGCAAGAGAGTCGTTCGGTTCGGTGTGAAAGGAAAACTCGCACCAAGGTATGTGGGACCATTCCCGATCGTGCAACGAGTCGGAGTGGTGGCGTACCGGTTGGCCTTACCGCCTGAGTTATCTCACGTGCATGATGTGTTTCATGTCTCCATGCTTCGAAAATGTCAACCTGAGCCAGAATCCGTAGTGCAGTGGTTTGATGTTCCGATACAGTATGACGCGTCGTACGAGGAGGCACCAGTTCAGATTCTTGACCGGAAGATAAAGAATCTGCGTCATCGTGAGATTCCCCTACTGAAAGTACTATGGCAGCACCATGGAGTTGACGAAGCGACATAGGAGCTTGAAACGACGAAGCAGGAGCACTATCCGCATCTGTTCACACTGTGAGGTAGGCATTAATTTCGGGGACGAAATTGCCTAAGGGGGGTGGAGCAGTAACACCCTGAAGAATTAATTGAGATTAATTAAGGTAATTGAGATTATTAGTGTGCCTAATCTG
>NW_010359940.1:325883-325992 GCF_000414095.1 Morus notabilis | reverse complement strand
ATTTCAAAACCCATTTTTGGTTCAAACCGGATTTTGATGGTTTTTGAGTAAAACTAGAGTAGAAATTGGAGATCTTGGGTTCTTTGGACTTGTTTTAGGACCAAGAACC
>NW_010359940.1:287227-324790 GCF_000414095.1 Morus notabilis | reverse complement strand
ATTTATTCATGCGCTCATTTATTTTAAATATTTCAAATTATATCCTACTGGGTCTTTCGCTCACGTTTTATGTTTTAAATGTTAAACCCCTCCCAGGAGACTCGATGAGCGGTGCAGGGTAGCTGGAGTTGCTACTGTTGGATCAAGTGAGGATTGAGTTTATCCTCTTGAACAAATGTAAGGAATTTGAGAAATTATGTAAACCTATTTAATATTGGATTTACTAGACTGTGGTTGATGTCTGTTGTAATGATTAATTACATGAGCATGTATGTACGATACTGTATGTCCTGTGGGGTGGAGCCTTGTGTGTCAGAGGCTCCTGGATTATGTAATTTATTTATATTTTAATGCAGTCAAGTGTGGGGCCCGGTTGGGAATCTGCTTTATTAATCCCTAATCGAGCTCCACGTCACCTACCCCGTTTGGGGGGCGTGACACCTTGTAACATTTACTGGCTTCACGGTCGACTACATCTCTAATGATGTCGTTGTCGCGGTCGTAGTTAAGTTAAACCAATCCTAAAATACATTAAAAAATTAACAAATGAATTATTTATTGTATCCACAATTAAAAATATTTAGAACAAATTTTGTTTCAAATAGATACCAGCATGCGATTTTGAATCCTCTTTTTGTGCTCCTCAGGCACATCCTTCCAAGCGTTGTAATGTGGGTCACATATATCTCTTGTATTCAAGCTGACAGCACTCTCAAGATATTTGGCGTTTTCACCAATCGCCTTCCACGAACCTGCCTCGTCAAATGTAACAAGAAGCTTCTCATCTTTGTGTACTTTCTCTACTATATCTCAACCTATAGCTACTCCTTGATCAGACCGACGTCGAGATGTCGACTCTGAAACTGTACGAAAATAAAAATAACAAAATTTGATTATAGAAAGTTCGACAAGTAACAAATTTTAGGAGTATATGTTATAGCGTGTACTACCTAACTGACAATGTGTTGGGAGTCTCATCGAATCAGGTGAAGGCTGTGATCCTCTTGCAGAGCCGACGCATGTAGCTACTAGGCCAGGCTTCGAGATGATGTGTCATAAAAAAAATTTATTTGTTACTTTATTTGGTACACAATTTCTTAAAAATTTTATTAAAAAATTCATAAATTCAAGGTAACTACTTTGGTTTTATTCGTCATCACTACGAATGTGTACAACATCATCGGCACTTTCTACGTCGTCATCATCTTTAGAATTGACGGGTTCATCTTCAATATATTCAAACACAGTTTCATCATCACCATCATCAACAAAGTCATCTTCATATTCAGCAGACGACTTAGCCCGTAAGTATGCGTCGACGTCAGACGTGACAGTATTTGCTTCGATATCAGGCCGATCAAATGTTAAGTTGTCTAGTTCAGGTAGTTCAACTCCTATGTCAACATTTCGTGATTTTGTATCTTGAACTATCGTGACCTCGTCGACGTTCTCTTCTGGAAAATCACATATATGTCGATGCCTAAAATGTTCCACAACTTTCCAATTCGGGCCATTATATAAATCATCAATGTAAAAAACCTGTTCTGCATGGGAAGCTAGAATGAATGGTTCATTCTCATACCACGAGTCCTTAACGAAGACATTTATTATATTCTTGTATTGTTGAATTCTTCTTCTTTCTGCTTGAGTGTCGAACCACTTACACTTAAAAAAGAAGACTGAATTGTTGTTAATGTATAGTACTTCATAAATCTCTTCCAAAACTCCGTAGAAAACCTGATTATTTGCCCCGCGGAAACAAATGCCACTATTCTGAGTGGTCCGGTCCTTGTCCCGATTGTATGTTAAAAACTTAACTCCGTTTACTACACAACCAGAATATGATCGAATAGAGAAGCTTGAACCAGATGATAGTGAAACCAATTGATCGGTGGCTTCTGGAGCGTTACATTGTCAAAGATTGTATATCTGTAAGTCGATCCTCGCCTTGTCTGTATCTTTATTTTTTCCATCGATACTAAGAATAGTACCTAACAAGCTGTCACATACATTTTTTTCGATATGCATGACATCTAAGTTGTGACGAATTGATAATGATGTCCAGTATGGTAGTTCCCAAAAAATACTCTTCTTTGTCCAGTTAAGCTCTACAGATTGTCTCTTTCGTTTCTTACCGCCATACTTTTCATGTTTACTAGGCGGTCTGGATCTGACGTTCTGTAACTGAAATAATATTTCTTCGACAGACTTCCGAGGTGGAGGAGCACGACAATCAACCTTACCATCAAACTTCCTACTACTTCTTATTCTATGCCTAATAGGAAGCCACCGTCGATGCCCTCATCAACCTCTTTGATGGTGTCGCATCATTGCATGACGAACATGCTAAATACCCCTGTCTACTCCAGCCAGACAAGCTAGCACGTGCAGGATAATCATTGATAGTCATTAGCAATGCAGCATGCATCTTAACCGATGCATTTGAAGCAGCATCACGAACAATGATTCCCTCTTTAAGTTCATTAACAAGTGGTCGCAAAAATACATCAATATCTTTTCTTGGGGCATTTCGGCCGGGAATCAATAGTGTCAACATCTTGTACGGATCCTTAGTGCATAACCAAGGAGGTAAATTGTAAGCAATAAGAACCACCGGCCACATACTATATGATAAGCTCATGCTTCTGAAAGGATTAAAACCATCAGTAGCTAAACCCAATTGTACGTTTCGTGGTTCACGAGCGAATTCAGGATACTTCATATCAAAATCTCTCCACACCATCAACTAGATGACGCATTAAGTCTGGATCCTTCAAATGCCCCCGCATGTGCCACGTCATTTCCTTTGCAGTGTGAGGCGAGCTATACAGACGCCTCAATCGATCCTTCAAAGGAAAATATCGTAATACTTTCTGAGGTACTTTTTTACCTTTTGTTTTTTTACTCTTCCAACGACTAGTGTTACCTTTTTGAGATTTTGGGAGTTTTTGGATGAAAAAACAAATAAAACTTATAATATTGTTGATTTTGAAGAGAATACAAAGAGATTTTAAGATTTTAGGATGAGAAAACCGAAGAAAACGGTGAGAGGCCGAGTGAGAGAGAGAGAGAGAAGCCGATCGGAAAAAATGGAGGAAGAGGCTCTGCTCGTAGGCATATAACAAACTTTTTTACAACGACATAAAAGACTATTTGCGGTGACATGTCGTCGCAAAAATAACTTAATTATTTGTGACGACACCTCATTATTTGCGACGACACGTGTTGTGGGAGGAAGGTTCTGGAATTCTTATTTGTGACGACAGCTATAATGTCGTCGCAAATAATATTTGAGGATCCGCCCACTTTCCCCGCCTTCTATTTTATTGAGGGAATACAAAATTACTTTTTGCGACGACACACATTAATGTTGTCGCAAAAACACTTTGCTACCCGCCAAAATAATCCTTTTTGCTCAGGGGAAAAAATAAAATAAATTTTATTTGCGACGACATGCGTTGTCGCAAATAATAAACTATTTGCGACGACATGTTATTTTGACAGTAAAAGTTTGCGCCATACGAGATCTAGCGCCAAGCCATTATTTGCGACGACATGTAACGTTTTGGCGACAACATTCTTTTTTCAGTTTTACGAAAATATTTGCGATGACATGTCGCCGCAAATATGCATTTATTTGTGACGATAATTGTCGTCGCAAATAATTTCGTCGCAAATAGGCCAAATTGTAGTAGTGGGATTGACGTATTCCACAAGTTTTGAGCAAGCAAGGGACTTGATATTTGAAGTAGAATAAACATTGGAATATTTGCTACAAATTTGGATAAGGATTACCTGTTTCAGTTGGAGAAAATTCAAGCTCTACTTAGAAATCTGTTATCGGACTTTGAGAAAGAGTCTATATAAGCTACTCTATAAATACAATTGAAGACGATTTATTTTGTGGGCTTTTCAGAGAGATATTCAGATATATATTTCGAG
This sequence comes from Morus notabilis, assembly GCF_000414095.1. Lineage (NCBI taxonomy): Eukaryota > Viridiplantae > Streptophyta > Magnoliopsida > Rosales > Moraceae > Morus > Morus notabilis. The sequence goes on along the minus strand of NW_010359940.1, from coordinate 320,848 downwards.
AGTCTTTAGAGTTATTATTTTCGTTATTATTCGGGAGAAGAATTTAAAGTTTTTAGGTCAATCAGCATGAAATTAGGGCGCTTGGGAACAGAGAAAAATGCCAATAATTTCATGTTCTTTTCAAGAGCTTGGGGGTCAAAGAGGTGACTTTAGGTCAATGGAGGCATAAATGTGGATCCGAATCCAATGAAATATTTTGCCTACTACTTTTTTTTTTTTTTTTAAATTTCTGCTGTGAAAACCTACAATCTAATTATTTATCTCGGGCACGATTTTCCTTCCCAATTGTGGTGGAAAACTAAAAACTTTTTAGAGGGTTGGACACATGATTCAATACATTAAAAACGGCTCACACATTAATTAAAATTCAATTTGAGTCAATTTTGATGAAAAATTAATGTACACATGTTAAGAATTAATTAGAAGTCTTAAATGTATATTATCAAGAGCAGCAAAATCGCAAAAAAGAAATAGAAACGAATGCAGAGTTTATAGAGGCTCATAACTAGCTGCTTGCAAGACATTCATGATTCAACACCGGTCTTTCAAAGTTTTGTATCTTCCGAAAAATGTATGTATCAAATAATTGCTATATGAAAACGATAACATTTTAATGTTAAGAATAATTAGATGGCCCCAAATTCTATACTATTTAGACCAATAAAATCACAGAGAAAAAAATAAAATTAAGAACAAAAAATTTGGACTCCAAAACTTAAGAAATAATCATAAGATGAATCCAAGCGCTTTTTTGTCAAGACTATGACTAGACTCCACAATTTAACAAAAAAAAAAAATTCTAAATAATTTCTTTTATTAATTACATGGGATGATGGAGAGTGCTACTTAAAGACCTAATTTGTATATTTCATAATGGATTTTATCTGATGGTCCTTGTAAAAATAGACTATCGGTAGTCTCTTACTTTTTCAACCGTTATATTTGTATCAGAATTTATTTGTTCCATACACCTTTTTAAGCTGATGTGATTTTGACCAAATTTAACAATTAAAAAGTAAGATCATCAATAAAGCGGACTACCAGATAAACTCTCATTTTATAATAAGTGATTAAAAGAAGCTACGAAGTATCATATTACACATTGTCAAGTCATACACTAAAGGAAGCTTTGGTAAAAAATAATAATTTGGACAAGTAGTTCTATTAAGTGCATATATAAGTGAATTATGGTTGCACGTGACTAATCAAGGAGAAGTACCCCCCATATTCTAAATTCTATGAAAAAGCCAACAACCCACTTACGCGGTTGATTAACTTATTTGTAACTTTATTCGTCTACAATATTATTAATTATGTGTATGAAAAAGCGTTTAAAGGTACGACTGATATTAAATACCACAATTAGGCCTCGTTCTTTTCGCTGATTCGAGTTTAGAATTCAAATTTTGTTACAGTAAAAAGCTCTCAGAAACAATCACATCTAACTTTTTTGTTACAGTAAAAAGCTCTCACACAACAACACATATAAACTCGAATTAGCGAACTGAACGGCCCTTAGTTTATTCGAAATATCTCAATCAAAGGTTTCTAGAGGAATGTTGAAGGCAACTTCACTAGCTTTTCTTCACACGCCCTACCAAAGATGATCATGTACTTTTCTAGCTCCGATAGTCTTCTTTTGTCGTCTTTCTTTATAATAAATTTTTCCGATCGAGTGAAAATAAAGGTATCTAAGAAAACACCCACTTGGTACACTTTTTTTCTTTTCCAATTTTCTAGCCAGAAAACTGGAAATATATATGCTTCTTTAGGCATGTTTTCGGAACTTAAAGTATTGGATTTGTTATTTAATCAACGAACAATCACTACATTAAAAAAAAGGCCTAAAAAAGGTAAGTTATGGCAAAAAGGATTACTAAATTGAGCATATATATATAAACAAACATGATGCATAATTCTACCAAATTTTTGTTTAGTCAAAAAAGACGAGTAAGCACGTTAATTAGAATTAATACACATATTTTATCGTGACAAAAGGTTAGAAGAACAAAGTCAAGATCAAGTCAATAAAAGCTTGACCCATTTATATTTTTCTTCGACTTTTGGCGTTTTGTGTAGATAATAGTGACCATAATTCTTACGTCTTACGCGCTATTTTGAACGGAAGAATTGAGAGTCCTGGGAAGCTAAAATGACACGACTTTGGCCTTATAAATAAATATATATATTGTGTGTGAGAGAGAGAGAGAGAGATGGCAGCTTGAAATGCTTTGCCATTGACATGAAATTTCTTCAAATTCTACGCGTGCCTCAATTATTCGCACAGGTATACTTTACTACATTACAGAACAATATTCTCCGATTCTACAGATCAAAGGTCTCAGAATCTTTTTGAGGTTTATAAAGGCCACAGAAATACATTATACATGCATGCATGCATATATGTAGAGGTCAGATTCTATAATGAAATTTTTTTTAGAAGGTTAATGGCCACTTTCAGGCGTTGATCATAATTGGCGGGTCAATCAGAGTCGATCTGAGTCAATAGAGTGTTAAAATGAGAACGTAAAGTGCGAGAAAATAAATGAACAAATAGACTTACAATGATTCACTTTTAATGTGAATGATACGTCCACTATATACGTTCCCGGTGGGTTTCAATAATTATAATAGTGAAAAAGAAAGGAGGATAGAAGATAAGAGAATAGAGAGAGAATCTAGAGAGAGAGGAAGATAATGGGCATGGGAAGGTCTGAATATTTTCCACTTAATTCGTGGTAGCAATCACCTGTTTATAAGAGATGGTTTGAACCTCCTTAGTTTCTCAATTATTGAGTGGATTCTTTATTGACCGAAGGATTAAGCAGTTTCCTTGTATGGCAGTTTTTTCACTTTTAAAAGTTTTGTGCCCTATATTTCATGTTCATGAGAAAAAAAAAATTCAAGATGCAACACAAAATTAAAATTTAATATGTGTAAGATGAGATCAAACTAAACAAAAACAAAAAGAGATCATAAAACAATGTCTTATTTCTGTGATACTCACAAAACTAAAAGTTAAATTAATACTTGTATTCATGCCGCTGTTCATGATAAATTCTTTTTGAGAATGTGTACTATTACTTATATGTTACATTCAAGATCACCAAAGCATTCTACATTTTTCGACGAAAGAAATTAATATTCGAAGAAGGAGCTGGTAAATACCACTCTCTTGTGAAGAAATAAAAATAAATAGTAGCATTTTTCGTTAAATTACTATATAGTAATGAATTCAGGATATTTACAATTTATTTATCTTATAATTGGTAAATTCAGGATATATTCGAATTGATCTAAGATCAAATTTGGTAAATTTAAATTTATCCAGATTTATCCATGATCTAATTTAGTAAATCCAGGATTGCCGTCCTTCTATGGGCATATACTTTTATCAATATTTACTATTTTCTATTTACACAATATTGCACATATTTTTTTAATTAATTTATTTATTTTTTACTTTTACGAATCTTCTTTCAAAATTAAAAATATTGTTTATTAATAATTGTACAAAATATGATTTTACTCTCATAAAGATTCAAAATTAGACTGTTAATTCCAATTTTTAGTGTTTTAATATTATTATTGTTTTTATTATTATTTGCTATTGAAACTCCTGTACCTGCTTAAAAATAAAAAAATAAAAAATAAATAAAAAAAAAACTCCTGTAACAGGTTAATAGTCGTTGACTGGTGGGAGACTAGAGAATCCCACTTGGTCAGTTTCAAAGATGAATTTTCGACCAATTTCGAAAGTCACAGTACTATATATCTTGACCCTTTTCAAGTAACGGAATTTCCATGGCATTTACTCGAGGAAATATGATTCACCATTTCACGTTGCACGTCAAGAAATAATATATTATATATCTGAACTTGTTCCGTAGCCACACAAATAATTAAACCTAAAACCTCAAATTAAATGGGAAAATTGGATCGAACTTAGATGTGAATTGGCCATATATTTTCTTGGAAAATCCTAGGAAAATATTAACTATATAGGGTCAGCATTAATATTTGAAGTCTCCTGCTAGAAATCGTCACTTTGTTTGATGGAAAAGAAAAAGAGGAAGGAAAGAAGGCGCGGTGACGAATGTAGAATGATAAATTAGCTTGTTTAGTAAATAAACGAAAAGAAAATAATGGATGAATAAACGTTGCGTAAAATTGAGAAATATATAACCCGATATAATACTATGACCAATTGGAGGGATGAACGCACGTCTGAAACTCAAAAACAGACGAAAATCTCGGCACACAAATAATGAGCATATGTAAGGCTCTAATTAAAGAAACCCCTCGAGATAGACTTTTGAGCTCTAAAAGGACATTTCACTAACCCCATAAATAGAGGACATCAACGACACAACAAAAAAAAATATTCTAGTTAGACCAAAAAGTCCAATCAGGAAGCATACAAACTGCCTTAATGTTTGATGGATTTTTGTGTGGAGGATGATGGTGATATTAGAAATTACTTTTTTGTCCTCGTTTTTAAAGTGAAATAACATAAATATATGAATTATAATATAGCGCTTGTATAAATCTTTCATTTTCTTTCATTTTTATCCACTGGACAAGATAAAATAAAGTTACTATAATACCTTTTCTATCATTCTAACTTCTCTTATATATTTTCTCATAAAACAATCTCGTCAAGATCTTTGTGAGTGCAAGGTCTGATTTTCACGCATACGTCATAAAGAGTGTTACAACACTTTTAGCAACACTTGTAATTAACAATCAAGTTCTGAGGTGACCAACGTACAATGAATTGAAACGTGCAAAAATAAAAAGTAATGCAAGAGAAAACTAAAGAACACCAAAAAAAAATGATATCGCAGTTCAGTACGCACACCTACATCTGCGGGGTCACGCCCAAACAGTGAACAATCCATTAAGATCAAAAATTTATAATCACCAATCGGTCTTACACACTCAAAGACTCTCTCATTGATGTTGTCGCTGCTGTGGAGAATCCTCTTAGTGGATTTGTCTAGCGAGCACTACTCGTCTTTGAAGGCTTTCTTCCGAAAGTAATACGTCATCCTCCCAAAGAATAACTTTTTGCTATTGCATCTCAAAGAACATGAAACACACTTTTTCTGTAGAAAACTTCTTTCAAAAACACCTCATGTTGATGGCTACATTCCAGAATACACACCCCACTAAAGTAGTCAACAGCCCCGTATTTTCTCACGACCAAAAACACCCTAGACAAGGCAACTTCTCCTCCAAGGATTCTTATTATTCATAGAGCCCATCAATTTAATAACAAAGTCCACCAAATCAACTAGAATTACTTGGCAATCAAATCCCTGAAAACAGCCATTCCAAAAACTGATTTAATTCTATCAACAAAAACATTCCATATTCAGAGCATTCAAGCAATTAAAATCGTCTCTAATCTTCTCCATAAACATAAGTTGTCAAATATACATGTTTTTAAATTTTTACAACTAATGCTAACAAATTGCCAACTAAAATCCTAACAGTGAGCCTTTGAAGGATTAAGCTTTCTATGAAGATGGTCAAATTAATGAGTTTCCTTGACAACGCGTGATTCTCTTCTTAGGATGGTAATAAAATAAGGTAATCATATCAAGAGATTTTTTTTTATTTCATTCATAAAAATGAAGTTTTGCCATTTTATAAAAGTTAGCAACGTGGTAAGTTTTTTTTTTTTTTTTCTTTTTCTTTTTCTCTCTTTTTTTTTCTGTTACAAATAATTATGCAAAACGAGAGGTGCTTCTCTTGGTTTATACCCCTCACATGTGATAAAGATGACTTGACAAAAACAATTCCAAGAACAGATATTGTTCGTGTTTCTTTTTTTTTTTTTTTTGGCAAATTAAGCAAGCTTTATAAACTAATCATATTAGCCACCAAAAAAGAAAGAGAGAGAAGTAAACTCCTTTCTGAATTAGCTGGAGAGGTAGTTTCGAATATTCAATCTTGTCTTATGTGATTTCTTTTTCATTTTGTAAAAACTACACATAACGGTACCTTCATAGGAGTGAAACCGAAATATAGCTATTTATTTTTTTTGAGTATTTCAAAAATAACAAAACTGTGAAATAATTATTATAACGACTTTCACATTTTATGTCACAAAATTATATAACATTGTATAATACAACTATATGTTTAAGAGAAAATTAGGTGAATGGCTGTTTTTTTACCACGTTATTTAATAAATGGTCGAACTTTTTTATTTTTTTACTAAATAGTCATAATTTTTTTATTTTAGCAAAATGATTGTTTCTTACAGTAGACAATCAGTGATTGACCGATAATCAATCATTATTATAATTTACTAATAATTTATCATTATTAAATATGTAATTTATTGATTGAAATTGATTAATTACTAATTGATTTTAGTTAGTTATTTAACTGATATTAATTAATAATAAAAAATTATTGCGTTAATCAGTGATAAATTTAAGTCAATCAGTGATTAACCGCTAAGTCAATTAGTAATAAACTAGTCATTCAATCATTGACTGCTAAACTAATCAGTGATTTGCCACTAAATTAATACGAGAATGGGCCATTGAGCTAATTTACAAAACTTTGGTTAGTTTTTTAAAAATCTCTATAGATATATAAAAAGATTGCATAAACAAGAAGCTGGCCGTTGCTTACACTTGGTCCTGTGCAATTGTATATGCTTTTCTTATAATAAATTACTGTGAAAATTAGTTAGTAATAATTCTATTCCGTATGACTGAGACATTAAATATAGATATATAAGCATCATTATTAAGATATTACAAATTAATAAACTAAATTTTTAATTACAAGCGAAAAAATAAATTCTTAATTAACTTTAGTAAACATGCAACTTATAATAAATCTTTAGTAAAAATTATGACCATTTTTATTCTCATTTCTTATTACCTTTTCATGATAAGAAAATATTTTCTATGTTAAACAAGTATAAACTCATCAAATATTTCAAATTTCGACCCATTTTTTTCCAAACATGTAACTTTTCCATCAAAACTTGTCGAGTTGCATCGCATGTGAAGCCACTTTTTTGCTTTTTCTTGTCGCTCCTATAACGTTCTTCTATCTTTTTTTTATTTTTATGATCTAAGCTGTTTTTCTTAAATATCTCTATTTTAAACAAACTATTTTTAACACCTTAGTTAACTAGCAATTGATTAGAGAATGTTCCACTATTATATTCGTTTGAGAACTATGATTATCATGTCCTTCAAATATTTTAATTTTAAAGTTAATAATGTAATTGAGATGTTAATAAATATTTAACTGAGTTTTGGCATTTTATTTTTCTTTAAAAAAGTTCATAAAGTCCCATGTTCAAAAAACAACATAAAATAAATCAATTGTAAGAATTTTTTTCTGAATATAAGAAGTTAGACAACCTAACCGTTATTTTACATCTATAAAATTCAAAACATTTTCAAAATTGATTTTCACATAATCATTTTTTACATTAATATTGCTACTAATCAGCACGTGCCAAAGACACGTGCCACGTTCACTAGTTTCTTAAAAAGAGTCATTTGCCTCTATGTACCTTCTTTTCGCTCTGTATAAAATGTGTTAAAAGTATGTTGGGCCTAAGCCCAAGAATGTGAAAGGATAGCCCAACTTACTATGCCCTTTGAATAACAAGACCTTATTGAAAGTGCAGCAAAAAAAGTAAGGAAATTTAGAGGGGTCAATTAGAGAGAAGTAACTTCTACCATTTTATTTCATTCAATTTTTATTATTGATTCAGTTAATTGGCGATTAACTGTATCAAATGAAATGATAAAAACCAACAACCACTTGTTAAAAATGATATATAGTCAAATTGACTGAAGTTATAGGAATTAGAGCTGCAAATTTGAGGCGCCGATATAGAGCCAAATGATGAAATTACGTCGAGTCAATATGAGTGAGAAGGACATCAATTGCTTGAACTTTATAAGGCTATTCCTTATAAATGAAAAATAAAAAAAGCTAATTCGGTGGGCCGACCTTAGTCGGAAAAAAGATCTAAAAAATGGAGAATTTACTCTTGAGAGTATATGAGTCTAGACATTTACTCCTTACTCTTGATAAATACCTTTTTGTTAGTGTAGTTATTTGACTAAAAACTTTTTAGTGAAAAGGTTATGAATCAAGAGTAAATGGTAAAAATCCTGACACATGCACTTTCAATGGGTAAAAGACTACCCAAAAGATTTTCAAGCATAGAACCTCGACCCAGCATAGCCAGGAGGTTCAAGTCAGGCTCAGGACAAAACGATTAGCTTCAGACTAGCCGTTTGGACCCAAACTTACAGCTCGAAGAGGAATACCGTTACGAGGGTGTAACCATTTAATTAATGTTAACTTGTACAGTTCACACTCTTTGGCTCTACCCATAATTATCCAATAATAGGTCTTTCACAATGAGACTCACCTATACAGTAAGGTTATTTAATTATGAATATTAGTTGAGTAGCTAACCCTATTAGTCCGTTCTTGCAAGAGTCACGACATAATCTTTCCGCTCTTTAAATAGGATTTCCCTACTTAATGAATAGCATTTGCTACCAATGAGAAATTCTTTCTCATCTTAAATTAAAATAAAAAGTAGAAGTGTTTGGATTTGTACCAATAGCAACCATAAATTAATTTGATACCACAATAGAAGGGTATGATAGATTTTTTTTAGATTTTTAGCTATTTTAATTTTTTGTATAGTGAATGGTGGTCTTCCATTCTATCATATTCACTGGTATTGATCATTTATGTTGGATCAATTGGTTTTGGCCTAGTCTATGATCTGAACGAGTCGCACATACACCCTAGTACATGTTCCTCATCGCTGAGGACATCCTTGAAGAGCGGAGGATTTCATGACATTTTTGATTGGTTGTCTTGTGTTTCTAATAAGTTGTTTAATAGTTGGCATGTTAAATCATATAATGAGTTGGTTTAGGTCAATCTTAACTAAATAATTATGAATAATTTTTATATTAATGGATTCATAGAATATTATATTAAATCTAGTATGAAGATAAAATCTTAAATGGTATATTTGCCTGAAATCCTTCTTATTTTTTATTCAACCGCTACAAGATGGGGATGTAAACATTTACATAATTTCCTTCACATTATTTGCGTCTGTAAGATTTTTGTCTCTTGTTTCTCCAATTATATGTCAATTTAAGAAGAGTAAGATTCTATGAGAATGCCACAAAACTTTAAATAAAAAAAACAGTAAATAAAGTTAGGAAATTCCTAATTTTGATCTAAAAAAGGATGTAAATCAGACCAAGTATCTCTTTTTAAGTTTGATTATTATCATCGGTGGCTCTTGAATTATAGGGTAATTCTCACTTTGCTCCCTAAATTTTAAAATTCTCACTTAGCCCTATGACCTTTAAATCGTTCTCATTTAATTCCTTTTGTTGTAATTTTTTTTAAAATGAATTTAAAAAAAGAGAGTAATGTAATCACGTGGTCTTTCTGTTTGAATTTCTATTAAAAACAAACATATAAAAATTTGCCTTGTTATTTTCACAACTTAAGTTTTATTGTTATAGTATTTTCTCACACAAAAATTAAAATTTAACTTTTTTATTACAATATTTTTCTCTCATATACACAACTCATGTTGTTAATTTGAGTAGTGAAACAAACAATTATATTTATTTGAATACAAAGTACTCTAATACTCTAATAGAGTATGTTTCTCTAATTCATGTACCCACGACAACTTTAGACTCGGCTTATACCAAAACCTGAAGGCTGAAGAGAGTATCGAGGGGAAAAAAAAAAAACCCCCCTTAACTTCAATTTTATGCCATAAATACTGAAGCCTAATTTTTGCCGTACAAATAAATTACTTAAACTCGACAAAAACGTAAAGTAAATCCAAATCACAAAGAAGTTGCGATGTAAATGCGAAAACATTTTTTCCTTTTCCATTTTGATTTTCGAAAGCTTATATACACAATTTTCAAAAAAATTGTTGTTCTGAAAGTGTATGAGTATAAAATTTTATCTCTTAAACTATCTCTAATATAAATATTAATGTTAATTGTATATTTACAATCAAAAATATGGTAAGATATGTTTTTTCATTTGTGTTCTAATGCGTAATGATATTTGAAATACTAAATCTACTTTGTTTCTATTATCATTAAACTTTAAAAGTTGTAAGTAAACTTCTAATTATAAAAAAATTTAAAATGTAAAAGTTATAATGATAATTAAATAAAAAATAAACATATCAACTAATATGAATCAAATGCTAAATTTGTCATATGTTGTATTTAATGGAAAATTTAGCACAAAATATATCATATGAAAATTTAGCACAACAGATAACATTCCATTGAAAGTTTTTTTTTTTTTTTTGCTCAAATGTTAAATTTACAATTGACACATCAATTAAAATATTAAATTGGAGATGCTCTTACACTTGATTAATACCATTTTTAACTAATACAATTATTTAACTAAAAAATATTAATCAAGAGTAAAAGGTAAAAATTCAAATACATAACTCTAAGGGAGCATTTGACTCCTTTCCCTAAAATTTCAAGAGAAATGAGATAAATACCTCTTAAAAGTATATATGTTAGGATTTCTACCCCTTACACTTAATTAAGGGTATATTGACAAATACCCCTTAAAAGTACATGAGTCAGAATTTTTACCATTTATTCTTGATTCATAACCTTTTAGCTAAATAATTACACTAATAAAAAAGTATTTATCAAGAGTAAGGAGTAAAGGACTATTATGACTAAAATCTAGACCCATGAACTCTTAACGTAAATTCAATCATTTTCTTTTGAAAAGTTAATCTAAATTTTTACTCCTTAGTCTAAATAAATAATTTTTTATTAGTGTAATTATTTAACTAAAAAAATTATAAATAAAAAATAAAGAATAAAAATCATAATTATGCACGTCAAGAGGTATTTTTGTTAATATTACCCTTTCTCCTTTTCAAACTTAAGGCCCCTTATGGGCTGGACTAGGCCTGTAGTAGGCCCAGCTAATAAGAAAACACAATGAGGTTAAATTCGTCATTTAGGAAAGAAATAGCCTATATATAACTCATGTTTTCAGTATCCCTTCCTTGCCTCCCGAAGCACTAGGGTTTCTCCCACGCAGTCCTGCACGTCGTATAATCTGAGACTTCAAAAAATGTTCATTTTCTTTCTCTTTTCATAATTTTTTTTAGTTCTTATTAGTTTTATTGAGCGCGGCCCTTAAGATCGCCTTCCTCAACAACCATGGAAGCGTGTCGAGTCATAGCCGCGCAAAAGCAATACACCATTTTCTGGGAAAGTCTCATAAGGGTTCTCCTTATGAAACTTTCCCATTTTTTCCCACCTAATAATTTTTTTTTATTGGGCAAATCCCATTTCCTAGGATCTGAATTATTCCTATTTTTCTCAACCCTTTTGGGGATTTGAGGAAATGGGATTTCAGGTCCATAGGTAACGCCTGTGGATTGTCTCAAATTCGAAGGTAGGTTACATTCTTACTTTCCCATCTTTTAATTTTCTCAGAACGGTTTTATTGTACTGTTTCTGTGCAATGCATTTTGTTGTCGTTTTTTGAGAAATGGGTTTGGCAAGGATGATGAATCAATTAGATGTGTGAAAGGTATTACTCCTTTGTGAACTCAGACTTTTGAGGCATTTAAATTGTCTGACTTGCCTGCCTCAGCGACTTTGCTCTGTTTTGTTTTTGCCTAAAATGGTTTTTTTTTTCGCATTTTGCGAAACGGCATGAGTTGTGTATTGCAGATAAACGACAGTAAATTTGGAAAACGACAGTAAATTTGGAAAACGACATGAAAAAGCGATGTTCAATTTGATTTTTCCGTCCACAGAACTTGTCGTTGTTGTGTATAAACGACCTGAAATGTTTACTTCACGAATACACGGAAGCAAATATTAAACCTTAGGGCTTTTAATTCAATGATTTGAATTTTGGTTAAGATGTGATTTTATGCGAGTTTTTTATTGCAGTAAAAAAATTAAATGGCGAGTTTTTTATTGTAGTAAAAAAATTAAATGTGAAGGAGAATTTTTTATTTAGTAAAATTTAAATCTTAAATTTGAATCAGCGAGAATTAAAATACTTGTTTGCGCATAAACGACATCAGATGTTATGTCGCTTCATGTACAAACGACAATTTTTTTTTGACAAATGAAAGGTTAGTCGGAAAATTTGTGTAATAATACTTGTTGACTTGTATAGTTGCGCATAAACGACATCTAATGACATTGCCCTTCAAGAAAAAACGGCATAATAATACCATGTATAAACGACAGAATTGTTTGCTGATATATAAAAGGTAAAACGTAAACTTTTGATGCAATAATACTTTATACTTGTAGACTTGTAGACTTGTAGTTTGCGCAGAATAAACGACGGAAGATAATTACTCTATAATCCCAGTATATAGCGCGTAATCGACATAAAATGATACGTCGCTTCATGAACATATGATGTCTGATATTCTTAGGATGTGTAGACTGTAGACTGTACAGTGTAGTGTACACTTCGTTTTACACCAACTACTAAAAAACTTTTCTACTAGGCAAGTTGTGTGATAAACGACATAAAATCATCTGTCTTTTGATATAGATCCACAGCAAAGTAGCAAACTTGCCCTTTCTAAAGAAAATAATAATAATAATAATAACTTGGCCTTGGAATCAAACGTCTGCCCCATTTTTTTTTTTTTTTTGAGGGAAAGAAGGCTTGCATTCAAACATAAAATTGCCAGCGTGAGTCAAAAAGAAAGGAATAGCATCCAAAAGGACCAAAACTGACTCATGAAAACCGGAACTAAAACCAAAAGTGGGATAAAGTGTTGGCAACCATAATCCCAGAACATGGAGTATGGCTAAGGAATGAACTATATAAGGAACCACATTAATAGCATCAACTTTACCAATTTAACAGATTGTAAAAAACTATACAAGTAAAAACGATTTTTTTTCTTTAATCAACAACAGATTTTTGTGCGAGCTAAAAACACAAAACCACGACCCTGTTCTTTTCGCGTGATTTAAACTTTTTGGCAAACGACAGGAGACTTGGATAAACACACCCACCACAAAAAAAAACAAATAGCACATGGGTCTTGATTTTTAGTCTTTACTATTGATTAATACCCTTTTAACTAATATAATTATTTGATTAAAAGGATATTAATAAATAGTATGCGGTAAAAAATCCTGACTCGTGCACTCATTAGAGTGCATTTGTCTCCCTTTCCCTTGAGCTACAACATCTGACATGTTATTTTATTGACCCTATTATAACATTTTGGTGCTCTATCGTTTTTCAATCCATTTGCTTGTATGAAGAAGCATCACTAGGTACAGGAAGACAAGCCATGAAATGGAAAAGTCAGCTAATTTTTATCAGCGTTTTTCAATTCTTTGACTAGCCGCAAATCCAACTATGAAATTCAATGCTATATCATTCAACTCTCATGTAATCAATTGTTCATCACTTAAAAACTGCGGTGAAGTAAAAACTAGCTTACCATAACATATCATTTTCAATAATTTCGAAAGGACTACTCAATAAACAAGAACAAACCACCATGTCAAAATACTCCTATACATTTCAACGATTCACATGACTTCAAGGTTTGTTGAAAAAAGGATTTCTCATCCTGGTCAAAGATTCATCGAGGAGTTAGAGGTCATAGAAGATTTTAAGCTGTCACAATCTAGAATAACCAAGCACAATAACGAACGGATAAGTACCATCTAATCAGCCATCCTAATCCATAAATGGTTATATACACCCTTTTCCAATCCAGTTGAAAAGCCCAAAAAAGTTAATAAAATAGGACTTTTTCCGGTAGACCTCCCTACCGCTAGTGCCAATTGACAATTAGATCACATCAAATTAAAAAGTATATTGGCTTATACGATCATCTTGTATTCAATTTACCTCCTTGTATTCATTTGTACGATCATATAAGCCAATTTACCTCCTTTGTATTCTTTTGTGTCCAGAGATACATAAAACATGACACAAAAGAAAAATGTGATGTTACTCATTTTACATTCATTCTCCAGAATCTATGATCAAGTACGACAATTGTGCATACAATCAATTTTGACCAGCATTTCTTTTTATCCATTGAACTATCAGAAACCATCAACAATTCTAAATCTCTTCTAAACCTCAGTATATATTCCACTGAAAGAAAGCTCAAAAACATGTTCTTTCCCTAACCAAGACATGCTCGTGAACATCAATATACCAAAAATCAAACAAAAAAGAACTAGACTTTCTCATGGAATCCAAGAAAATAAAAGGTATTTCTAGTCAAGAAAGCCAGTCTTTCTCCAAATAGCATTTCTCACCTGGCGAAGATCCCTCCCTTTCAGGGTCCTCCCAACGCCTTCAAGCACCGAGAACGTCGTCTTCGGCGACACGCCGGAACCTCTTGCGACGATCTCGTGCGGCGGCAGAACCTTGTCGTCTTCTTCCTCAGCATCGTCTTCGAAAACCTCGAAATTCCTCCGCTTCGCCATGGCCTTCGCCAGCAAGGGGACGTTCATCGGCGCAGATTGGTGCTGGAGTTTCCCAGCCGGCACCGACTGCAAGTATTCCCTCTCCTGAGAGCTCTGGCCCGTAATCGGAGGCCTCGGAATCACCGGAATCGACATCGTCACCGACGACGACGGCGAGATTGAGGCTTTCCGGCACAGGACTTGGTAGCCGCGATCGGACTCCGGAAGCACCGCCAGAATCCCCGACTTCTGCGGCTTGGCGAAACTGGAGCGGTGCCGGTTCTGGCCGGGGAAAACTCCGGCGAGGGCAGAGTCGCCGTGATCTTGACTCGGCTCCGAAAAATCGTTCGTCCAGAAAACCTCGGCCTCGATGAGCTCCCCGCCGGAGCCGGAGGTGGAACCGCCCGCGGAGGAAGACGGAGGCGAGAAGGTGAAGATGCCGAGGAATCGGTCGGAGGAAGGCGATCGGCTGTGGCGGTAGGTGGCGGATTCCATCGGAAATTAAGTATCGGAGAAGAGAATCATTGAGAGAGTGAGAGATGTGGCGGAGAGTCGCTGAGACAATTTTGCCTTTTTGAGGGTGTTTGGGAAGGAAGAAAAAGCGTGGAAAATTGACGTGTCGTGACTTGTGTGTGTTCGACTCGTGTGTTGTGTTGTGTTGCTCCCAGGGGGTGTAGGGTCACGTTCGATGATGACGTGGCCGATGCTCTTCTGGGGCCCGCGTTCTGTCAAATTAAAAAAAAGTAAAAGAAATGGACAATAAAATAAAATAAAAGGCACACCCACGTCCTTACCTTATCCAATCCACGCTTCCGGATGGCCATTTTTGTCCAATATCTGCCATTATTGAGATAATAAGTTTGATTCCTAATTCATCTGATAACTTTTTTCTAAAAATTTTTTGTTTAGTAACAGATAGGTATATTTATGTAAATTGCATTTACGCACTTTAACTTTATCGTTATTTACATGTTGCTCTTTGAATTTTTAATTTTAATAAGATTTTAAAATTTTATATTCCTTAACAATGCGTTTCATTTGATAACAACCTCAATTACTATACTACAATTAAAGGTCAATTTACCAACTAATGAAAGACTTTGAGTGTATTTGTGTAAAAATTTTGAGTAATTTCTATCCATTAATTGACGTCTTTTAGCTATTGAACTACAGTTATAGAAATTTGTTAAATGTAGGGTCATATTGTGATCTAAATTGCAAACACCAATAAGTGCATAGTGCACTAATGCAATAAACATACAGTCTAATGTACTTTATTAAATATTGGTAACAAAAAATGTTTTATTTTTCCTTTTTTAATTTCCGAAGAAATTATATTGTTATTTAATATTCTATAAGAACAATGATTATCAGCGTACTTTTTTAACAAATTACAAACTGATATACTTAGTTCCAATACTGATTAATTATGACACAAGTTCTCAAATTGTCTTACATAACAATCTTTAATTGATTAAAAAACCTTATAGTGATAACTAATACTTTTTATTCAATTGTTACATAACAAAATCTGAAGAGTTTCTTTTTTTTTCTTTTTTTTTTGGTGCGTTATTTAGTCTCTAAATTTACTAGCCATATAACCATTTGATTCCTAATTACTTATTGAGATATCATATTCAGTGACGATAATTAGTCCTTTTCATTTATATATAGCAATTTTGAAGAGTTTTTTCGTTAGTCACTAAATTACAAGCGTTATAACCAGTTGATCATTGAATCTGAAGATTGTTTGTTGCTTTTTTTTCGTTACTTTTATTCACAACTCTAAAACATTGGAATAAACTATCTAAATGAAGCAAAACATAATTTCCATGAAAAGAGAGAGAGAGAAAAAAAAAAAGAAAGCAAAAGCAAAACAAAGTCATAATGAGTGTGTTTGAAGTTGTTTTTGGTTTTATTTTTCACGTTTTTTTTTTTTTAAATAAATAAAAACGAGAGTGAAACGGAGTTTGACAAAATTAAAAATAAAAAACAGAAATGAAAATAATTTTTTAATTTAGTGTAAAATATGAGAGAAATGAAAAATGACTTTTAGTCGTTTTTCATTTTTTATTTTCGTTTTCTTATCTCTCGAGTAGAGAATGAGAGAGGGAGATATTAATAGATTTTTTTATACTGAAAAAATATCTTGATAAAACTACCAAACGCATTTTTAAAAATAATTTCTGTCTGAGATTAAAAACGTTTTCATTTTTATTTTCATACAAAAAAAATAAAAATCATTTTGGAACGAATTAAAATGCACCCAATATTTTTCTAATTTTGCTTGAAGTTAACGCATGGTTTGGATACGACTCCTACTTCAAGCGTAAATAAATTTATCAATAGAGTGTCGCCTATGAAATTAATCACTTCTTAGTCTATATGAAAAATGGCCATTGTGTAGTTTGACTGTATTATTAAGTAACTAATTTGCCATAACTAATACATTAACATATTCTGTTTACTAAAAACAATATATTATAAAAAATGACACTAGGCAAAATTTAGGTGACTATTACAATGATGAAGAAACATTTGTAATTTTATATTTGTTCTGCTCAGAAAAAAAAAAAAAAAAAAAAAAGCTGCTACAGAAACTTCTAACAATTAGAATTGAAAAATAATTGCCTTCTACTTTGGATTCTCTTGCTTTTAAGGTACTATTCTTTGTGCTGAGTAGTAAGCAATAAAAATTGACGTTTCTTAGAAAAAAAAAAAAAGAACAAGCGATAATTGACGTAAGTTGAGTTGGTGTAAGATTGTAAGGCTCGTTTATTTTATCGATTTGAGTTTAAAATTTAAGTTTTGTTACAGTAAAAAGCTCTCATAAACAATCACATTTAACTTTTTATTATAGTAAAAAGTTCTCACATAAAGTCACATCTCAACTCGAATTAAAAACTCAAATCAACGAACTGAACGCCCCAAGTTACGTGCCAAGTGGAATTCTTCACTTCCTGTATAATAAACGAAAACCCCATTGCAATGTGATTATTGAAAAATCAAGTTACATTGGTATCCCTTAAGTTTTGTCAATAATACATAAACACCCTATTATTGAAACTAATTACAACAACCGTTCACTTGACTAACACTATTAGTTTTTGAACTAAAATAACGGAACATAATGAAATAATCTAGCCATTTCTTTTAGATATTTATGAATGAAGCTAAAACAACATCACTGTGCGCACCTAAAAGCACAGACCATTTGAGATTCATTAATAGTTTGAGATCATTTTAGGACCCGTTTAGTTCGTTGATTTGAGTTTTTAATTTAAGTTAAAATGTAATTTTATGTGAGAACTTTTTACTGTAGCAAAAAAAGTTAGATGTGATTGTTTCTGAGAGCTTTTTACTGTAGCAAAACTTAAATTGGTGAAATGAACAAGGCAGTTTGATTTCAAGCTGCTTTTGTTAACTAATAAATTTAGGTGGTGAATGAGTGTCTTCCTCTCGCGAACAAAAGGGGCTTTTGACTCTAGTTTTCAATTTCAGATTAATTTTAGTTCACTGATTTGAGTTTTTAATTTGAGTTGAAATGTGATTTTATGTGAAAACTTTTTACTGTAACAAAAAATTAGATGTGACTGTTTTTAAGAACTTTTTACTGTAACAAAACTTGAATCACAAGGCAGTATGATTTCAAATTGCTTTTGTTAGCTAATAAATTTAGGTGGTGAATGAGTGTCTTCCTCTTGCGAACAAAAGGGGCTTTTGACTCTAGTTTTCAATTTCAGATTAGTTCCGAGGACGACATATAAGCAAGGTGGGGCTTAAAAAATTGTGAAAAGAGATAGAGAATACGTAATTACATTATTTATAAAAGTGTGTTTTGTTTAGACGAAAAAATTAAAATAAAAAGTGTTTAAATAAATTGATTGAATCGTTGAAGATTTAGATGAATAAGGGGCATTATTGCTATAAATTTGATTTAACTGTTGTATAATTAGTGAATTAACGGTTATACAATTTTGTTTTGTGATTTACGTGTTATAAACTTTAGTTAAATTAGGCTTATTAGCTTCGATTTATGAAGTTTATGTTTATAAATTGGATGTTTCTGCGGTAGATTCCTTTTCGTAATGCGTGTTTTTAACGTTTAAATCTCATTAAACTCATCAAAAGGCACATCAATAAACGACTATTGATTTTAATGTATATAATTATATGAATAATATTAAAAGACACATTAATAAACGATTTGTTAATATCAGTCATTTCATCATAACTGACTGTCAATCTTCTATGAAGATATTGAAAATAACAATAATTTTTTAATATTATTTATATATTTATTCATGATGAACGCACATAATAATAATTTATTGTTATATACTTAAAAATAATTTTTAATTTTTAAAATAATATCTATTATAATCAAATAATATAAGAGAATCCCGTTAGTCCTTTTAAGAGGTCACAATGGAGAAAATATCCCCACAAAAATGTTAATTGTTCACAGAAAAAGTTAGGAGACATTTGGTTCATGAATTAGAATCATAAAATTAAAATTATTTTTAATTTATGTGTATTTTTATGAGAGAAAATATTATAATAAACTATAAATTATGATTCAAATCGAGGTACGAATCTCTCAACTAAATAACCCATTATTTTTATCATTCGAATTTTCATTCGTAAACTGAAATTAGATGGAGCCGCAACTGGGACCCATCTTATTTGTCAAGGAGGAACACGTGTCCATTTTCACTCATAAAATTTTCCTTCCGCGAGGCACCGGAACGCCGCACACAGCTGCAGAAAAAAAAGCCAATAATAATAAGGGTCCTCTAATAACACCTCTCTTTTTGAGACTACGCCATGTAAAATTTCGATTGACTCCACTACTACTGGCTCTAATAATGCGAGTTCATTTTACTATCGTGGACATGCACACATCATAACTAAAGTTCAGCCAGCAGAAAGATGAAAATGTAAGTTGATCGATAAAAAAGAGAAGAGAAAGAAAAAGAAAATAAAGTAAAAAATAATACATATGAGTCTTATTATTTTTTTTTCTTTTCATAAGTGGGTAAAAAATGAGATAAAAAATAGGAATAATTTATTAAAGTAAGTAAAGTTATTAAATTATTATTTTCTCTATCAACATCTAATTAAAAAATTTAAAAATATAAAAATAATTTATGAATAAGATTTTTTATTTCATTCTAATTTAACTTTTAATATTAAATAAGTAAAAATAAGTTTATTTTCTTTCTATCTTTTCATACTAAATAACATAAAAAAATTAATTTTCTTTTCATCCTTGTTATTTTTCATCACTTTCACATTTTATTTTTATCTTTTTTTTTTTCTTCCTACCAATCATAGCATTCCTTGCATTCTTTTCTGTGGGACCCACCTCCCTCTCATTTCTCTCCCTTTCTTTTCACATCGAAAATACCAACAACAAAAAAAGAAAAAAAAAACAGACTAATGTTCAAAATACAGTGAACATCCACAACTTCCTTCAGATTCCTTTCAAAAAAAAAAAAAATGATTATTACTTGAAAATAACGCAAAAAAGGGTTTTTTTTTTAGATCGATCATGCACATTCCTGGCGGAAGAATTGCTCTGCCAGAAAAGACTTTTGACGAACTAGAAGGGGGAGGTCTTCTGCGTGCTGGGTTTGAAAGCTAGATCTGGGTTTGCCCAGATCAGTCGAACTTAGAACCTGAGAAGAAAATCCAAAATCCAATGAAAAAACCTGAATAAACAAAATCAATGAACTTACAGAAACCGATTATGAAACCATTTGGCGTGTCAGACTCAAAACCCCATTAACAAAGAATTTCGAATTCTTTTTTATTTCCATATTTTGTATCTCAACTTCCGTTATCTTGTGGTTACGGAGAAAAAAAGAAACTCTTTTTTTTTTCCTTCTTTGCTCTTCATATTTGAGCTCTGATTCTTTTGTTCTAGAGGATTTGTGTACATTGTTTTTGGTATTCGTTTATTATGAGCCATAGTTGATTGAAGGTTTTAATTTAAGTCAGATATGATTTTATATAAAGAGTTTTTTATTGTAATAAAAAAATTAAGTGTAATTATTTTTAAAATTTTTTTATTATAATAAAATTTAAATTTTAAATTTAAATTGATAAAATAAAAAAAAACGAGTAAAATTCAAAGCATTACTAGAGGTGAGAAAAAGGTTGTGTCTCTAAGGCTTCTCAGAGGAAAGGAAAAAAAAAAAGTAGACCGGATAAGATAAAATTAGGAATCTGTTGATTTCATCGATTTAAATTTTTAGTTTTAAATTTTAATAATTAAAAATTTTTAAAAAATATTAAATTTAATTTTTTTAATACAGTTAAAAATTTTTAAAATATGTGAACAGATACTAAGTGAGTATATTTAAGTGACATTTATTTTAAGAGTTTTATTTAATTTAAGATCATGATTCTTGATTCTGTCATAATATTTTTATCTCATAAAAAATTTAAATTTTAAAAATTAAAATTATGAAATATAATTTTAAATCTATGAATCAAACGTCACTTTAAAGTTACAATACATGTATTGTTGGCAACTACACGCCACATGATTTTAATTGAACGGTAACTAAAAACGTGCTCTACCGGTAGTCCAAAAAAAAAAGAAAAGCGTATCAAAGAAGGACCTTAATAATAAAAATAAAATATAATGGAGATTCTATAGCAGGAAATGTACTTTCACCTAGGGGCAATCTAGAGGCTCTAATTTAATCTTATTGAAGGTCCATGTATGTCCTCCCACATCTAATTA
The DNA here is from genome assembly GCF_000414095.1 of Morus notabilis. Taxonomy (NCBI): domain Eukaryota; kingdom Viridiplantae; phylum Streptophyta; class Magnoliopsida; order Rosales; family Moraceae; genus Morus; species Morus notabilis. The sequence goes on along the minus strand of NW_010359940.1, from coordinate 299,575 downwards.
TAGCCTAAATACAATGAACATAAATACAAAAATAACCCTTATGTTAATGAAATACAATTTCTCACCCCATATGTTATATAACAACAAAAATTAACCCTAATATTTATGGAAATACAATTTCTTGCCCCAAATGTGTTATATAATAACGAATTTTTTTTTAGAAATTGCTAATAAAACAACTCTTATAAATGATTGTTAACACATTTTTTTTTTCCTTTAAGAATAACAATTCTTTTTTGTAGATTATTTTTAAATATATAGATATGAGAAAATAACTTTTTTTTAAAGAACTTATGACAATGATTTTCAGTTTAATAAAAAAATTGTTTTTTAAGTTCTCAAAATTCCCTTTGAAAGTAATTATAATATGATTACATTATTTATAAGTAAAAAGAACCACTAAATTTTAAAAACTAAAAAATATCAAAATAATCACAAATTTAACCTTTCAACACTACAACAATTAAACCGAAACAAACAGCTATCCATAGAACAAGAGCAAAGAACAGAACAAACAAGCAACAAGGCAAGGAAATATGAAGAACCACCGAAACAACATGATATCAACTAGCAACTGCGAAAAGGAAGAAAACACAACTAGAAAAAGCAAATGAAAATCAAGCTCTGGAATGATCATCTGCTCAGAGGGGCAAAAAGAAAAGAGGAAGAAAAAGAAATAGCCCAGCGGCTAAGATTAAACCCATTACCACAATAAAAAAAAAATCCAAAAAATATAGAAATTTTATAAAACTAAAACGAGGCCAATTATAGAAAATTCACTATTTTTTCCCTAAAAAAAGCATTCAGCAGTACGCAAATCAATTTCCAAACTCAAATTAATTTCACAAATGCAAAATAATAACAATAATAATGTCAGTCTAAAAACCCAGATGCCGGCGGGTCTCAACGTTCGTACGTTGGCCGCAAGACACACCGTTCGCTAGACCCATCAATCGCTTGGTGGAAAGAAGTTGGTCGCGCCACCGGAACCTTCTCGTCGGAACTTCATCGACACCCCATCGAAGAAGTTGATCGCAGAACTTCATAGCCTATGTTTCCCGAGACCCATCGATCTCACGGTGAGATTTAATTGGATGTAAAATGAAATTTTATAAAATATTGAGGTAGTATTGTAATTACAGAACTTAAAAAGAAGAGTATTATAAAATGTATTTGTGCTTATCTTAGTTTTCATATGCTCTATCAATTTGAACCGTTAATTTATAATCTGACGGCCTACATTTTATACCCTACCGGGGGGAGAGTATACCCCCCTACCATAGAAATCCCCAAAAATTAATCTATCAAAAAAACAAAAAAAAAAAAAACACAGACGATAATCCATGTGCTTAAACTTCCGGAATCGGATAGATTGAAATTGAAATACTTTTCATAGTCGAGAGTTCCGTCTTCATACACTTCTTCTTCTCATCGCTTGACTCAGAAGACTTCTCAAAACCGCCATGAATTCCTTGGTATTTACGAATCTGCCACTCCCTCTCTTCCCTTCAATTCTTTCAATGGAGTTTCTTTGCATTCCTTTTTCTCTTAAATAATAAATTTTTGTGTTTCTTTTTTTTTTTTTTTTTTTTTTTTTTTTTTTTTTTTTTTTTTTGCATTTTAATGGAGCAGCAGAGAACTGTATCGGGATCGTCGCAGAGCCCTAGATCTCCGCCCTCGCAGCCGTACCTCTCAGTCTCAGTCACTGATCCTGTCAAACTCGGCAATGGCGTCCAAGCCTATATTTCCTACCGAGTCATCACGAAGGTATATTCTCCATTTCCAATTTTGTTAGGGTTTTTTTCTTCGGTTAATTGGGTTTTTTTGGTTTCTCTTTTTTTTTTTTTTTTGGCATTGAATTACGATTAATTCTTAGCTTTTCATGTGTATGAAATCGAATTCGCGATTAACAATTTTTGTTTGGCAGACGAATTTGCCTGAATACCAAGGGACGGAGAAGATTGTGATCAGACGATACAGCGATTTTGTTTGGCTTCGTGATCGGCTTTTCGATAAGTACAAGGGGATCTTTATTCCTCCTCTTCCTGAAAAGAGTGCTGTAGGTAACGAAAACAACTAAGAACAAGCAATCCCTTTTTTTTTTTTTTTATGTTTTCTTACTGCAAAAATGGAAATTCGTTGATTATGTTGCTAGAGAGTAATGGGTAGAAGTGATTGGCATTGACTTAGAACTCTATATTTCTATTTATGTGAAGAGAAATTCCGTTTTAGTGCTGAATTTATAGAGATGAGGCGTCAAGCATTGGATGTATTCATTAACCGAATAGCATCACATTGCGAGCTTCAGCAAAGCGATGATCTCAGAACTTTCTTGCAGGCAGATGAAGAGGTGATGTTAAATTTTTTCAATTTATTTCAGGAATATCTTGTCATGCTTAGAATGCATATAACTTGTGTTTTTAGTATTTATCAGGGTCAATACTATTTTTTTTTTTTTTGGTAATATCATCAACGAGATACTATTGAATTAGATTATTTTATCTGATATTATTTGTTTTTGTATTTTTCTTTAGACGATGGAGAGATTAAGATCTCAAGAAACTGGTATCTTTAAGAGGAAGCCAGCTGACTTTTTGCAGATCATCAAGGTACTGAGGTCTCTTAATAGCAATTTTTTAGCGGACTCGGGAAAGTGAAACCATGAATGACTTTTTCACGAGCGTTTTACGAATTTTTGTCCAAAAATATAATTTGGAAGCTTATTATATGCTGTCTCTTGCACATGAAAGATTTATCTACAGAATTTCAAGTGCTTTCGAACTGCACATCCTGACTGGGTTCTATCATAGTATGCAGGAGTCAGTTTTTTACTGTTTACATGTTATACTAGATATTATTATCTATTTGACTCATCGTTGATAATGTGGAAATCACTTAGCCAAGCAAAAATGATAAATATGATGTGGGATCTTTGTGGTTTTTAACGCAAGGTTGCACTTATGTGAAAATTCATAGAAAGTGTTGGTCTTGCTGCTATCCATTGGAGGTAAACTGATAAAGGACATGGTTTTTATTTTTGGAGATATTTTCAAGAATCTGATATACTATCAGTGAGTGCCAAAGTCCAAGTGCAAAGTCAGTTTTTCCTTTGTACCTTCTTTAGATTTTCGCTTGTGCATTTATCTTCCTTGCCTAATGAAATCAGTAAGCTCATGTACTATAAAATTGTTCTTTTGGGACTGTCAATTTGATGGGATTTTTTTTGTCTCTTTGTATGGCAGGATGTCCAAACTAAAATGAGTGATGTAGTTCTTGGAAAGGAGAAGCCAGTGGAAGAATCAAATGCCGAGCATGAGAAATTGAAACACTATATCTTCGAGCTTGAAAACCACGTGGCTGAAGCCCAGAAGCATGCATATCGTCTTGTAAAGAGACACAGAGGTAATGAGAATTTTTAAGGTCTGATTGAGTTAAGCTACTACCGCTTCTGATTTTTAATGTTCTTTAGGGCCATTATAGAATGGATTCAATTCGGTAAATTTGTGATTTTTAAATATGTTTCCACAGAGTATGGCGAATCTCTATCAGATTTAGGAAGGGCATTCAAACTCTTGGGAGCTTGCGAAGTTAATGCCCTTGGGAAGGCATTTTCTGAGCTTGGAACCAAATCAGAGGCAATATCAACAAAGCTGCAAAAGGAGGTAGGCTTACACAAAAACAGTTTATATCTATGGTTTTTCCAATAAAGGTTTTGAATCCACAAGTTCATTGAATCAGCATACACCATTGAACTATCCTACCTTGCAGGCTCACCACCTTCTACTGAACTTTGAAGAACCCTTGAAAGATTATGTTCGTGCTGTGCAATCTATTAAGGTGAGACATTTTTATTCAGCTAATATTTAAGAGACATTTTGACTAGCTGCACCAACAGACAGTACACGAAAGGTTTTGATACGCAATGTCGATGCAAGAGTATAAGTTTATGGATTATGTGTAGAGGATTTCCCGCTTAGTCTGAGTAATCTTGAGCTTGGTTTTGCTGTTTCTTCAACAGGCCACAATAGCTGAAAGAGCCAATGCCTTCAGGCAACATTGTGAACTTGCAGAAACAATTAAGTTGAAGGAGATAAATCTGTATGTAACTTGTTGATCATTTCCCCCTGTATTTTGTGTTTTCGTTTTATATCCGCTATTACAGTGCTTTATGGCAAAACACTGCAAGCAAAAGAACGTTATCAAATAGTATATTGTGCACTATAATATACACGGCTGATTTCTAGTTCATCACTTCTTGTAAATAAGAAAATATGTTCATCACTATCCTTACACGGGTAAAGAGATTTATGTTCTAATCCCATATTAGATTTAGCAGAATTACACTTTCTGAAGACCTTATTTCTGCCGCTTGGACTGTTATAAGTTTATCATTATTGATTATTAATTTATTTTTCGGTGTGTAGTGACAAACTAATGCTGACACGATCTGATAAGGTTGGGGAAGCTGAGCTTGAATACAAGGAGGTAAATTGGCGTATACGATCATCTTGTCGTACAAATGTTGGAATTGTTAGATGACCAAAATTGGTTTTGTGATGCAGTTGAAGGCTGCCAGTGAGGAGGCTACAAGAAGATACGAGACAATTGTGCGACGAATGAATGAAGAGTTTCTGCGCTTTCAGGAAGAGAAGACCAATGATATGGGTATTGCTTTCCATGAATTTGCTAAAGGGCAGGCGCGTCTGGCTAATGGCTTTGCGGATGCTTGGCGAAGTCTCGTCCCTAAACTCGATGCATATTCTTCTGTCAGTCAATGAATGGGGAAAGCACCCTTCCGCTTGCGCGGTTGACACGAATAGCAGGGCAGCTCTTGCTCTGTAAAACATTTTGTCATTCAGGAGTTTTGTTCTGCTATTCTGGTCTTGCACCAATGTGGTTGTTTTTTATGTTTTTTTTTTTTCCTGTACAAATTCAAAGTTAGGTGAAAAACTGAGAGTTTACATTTTAAGTTTTTGTGCAGAGTAAAACGGAATAAACTCGTGTGTATCCCACACATTCATTTTACATATTTAAACACACTCCCATTAGTTTCTCGTTCACTCGTGGATTGATTATGCATCCTCTTCATCTGAGATTGTGAGATGGATGTTGATCAGGCAAGGAAATCTTGCATCTAAAGCCATCTTACGGCAGCGAAAAAGTTGTTTCATAGGGAGTACGCTTTTCTCTTGGCTGGAACATAGTCTGTATACATTGGAAGTATTAGAAAATTGCTGATCAAGGCTTTTCTAGCTCTGCTGAAATCCTTGTTTGAACTTTGAACTCAACAAGGTCATTGATACAAGAATTTACCCCCTGTTTGGTTCAGCAATTAGAACCAAACAAACGAAAATAGACCACGGGAGTCGTGACCTCGCTTAACTCTGCTCTTTTTGGTCTATTTTTAACATAAATACTAATAGAAGGGGTTAAGCACACTAATCCAAAAAAAAAAAAAACAGACTAATCAAAAAAAAAAAAAAAAATAGTTCATGCGTTTAAATCAATGATTCTGATTAACTTTGTGAGAGAACCATTGGTGAGATTTTTTTTTATTCAAATAAAATTGTAAGAGGAAAACATTATAATAGAATCAAAATTATAAGTTTAAATACATCGACTAAACATACACTAAAATTGATGGGTACATATGAGAATAATCCTTATTTGTTTATTTGTTAATAACAATTTACATCTTGTTAATCCATCCATCCATCCATAACTAGACAACTTTTTCGTATGAGAGGACACTAAGGGCTTGTTTGGTTCAATAATTCAAACTGTGAAGATTTAAATCTTTTTGGTTAGAACTGTAGTGATTCAAGTTGTGATCCGAACTGTTGTTTGGATATGCAAATAAATTGTAATTTGAATTGGGAATAAAAGCAGAACCGCATTTGGATAAAGTGTTAAAAACTGTCATTAGAGTTTTGTAACAAATCTTATAAAACATCATTATAATTGCATTAAAAAATATGCAATATGAGTGAGGATTTTGTTCCTTTCTTCATTACGAACATATTAAAAAAATCATTTCAATCAGAATTAAAAAAAAAAATTTTGTCATTTTTAAGATTGAAATTGAAGAGAGAAAAAAGTAAAATCTGAAATTATTGGACTGTTGACAACAATTCAGATTATTAGGGAAGAGAAAAATTTTAAAATCAACAATTTGAGTTGTTCTTGAACCATTCTTAATAGTTTGAATTGTCCTTAAAATTTTGTCCTCCAAATACCAATTTAAATTTTGAATTAAAGATTAAATCTTAAACATTGTTGAAACAAACATCATTATGTTTTTCATATGAGAGGACACTAAACAGGATTTTACATTGGTTGCAATTTTTTCTTTTTTCCTGCTAAAAATCATCACTAATATGTTGTTTTAATTGGTCCCACAAAATTAAACCGTCCTTATGGGGGTCCCCACTGCCAAACAAGAGCAAAGAAAGTCCAGAGCCAAAAAAAAAAAAAAAAGAGAGAGAGAACTGAGAATCTGAGAAGGCCTATCCTATCTTCTCTACTTCTCTATCTACGTTTTCCAGCCAGCCATTTTTGCCCAAAAAAAAAAAAAAATATATATATATATATATACTTTCTTATCTCCATCTGAGAAGCATTAGCCATCAGCCATGGCCTGTGCCTCGAGGTCCCTGCTCTACTCCACGCGTGTGAACTCGCACGTGCGACTGTCTCCTCCTCCGACTGCGTCTCAGCCATTGGTCTTCTTCGGTTGCGACAACGTTTCGTTTCCAAAGCTAAGCGAGCTTTCCTGCTTCCACCGTTACTCACCGGCGGCGGTCAAGGCTTCGCCGGGAAGTGACGGCGTTCTGCCGGCCGACGACGGAGTCTCTTTGGGGACCATGAAATTGCCTTCCGACACCGATCTGCAGAGATTCGAGTCTCTGCTCTTTCAGGTATGGTTTTCATTTTTACGTTTTGTTAAGGTTTTTTAATATAAATTTGACGTAGATTTAACATGCTGGAATAGCTCAGTTGGCTAGAGCGTGTGGCTGTTAACCACAAGGTCGGAGGTTCAAGCCCTCCTTCTAGCGTTCTTTTTCAACTTTCTCCTCATAAATCTTTAAAAATACCATCAATAAAATAACGTTATTGTTACCCTTTTTGTTAAATTTATTTTATATTTTAATAACTTATAAGTTATCTTTCATATTTTATATGATATTAATATTAAAATTTTATGTAGTGATGACATAAATAATATAGTTAAAAAAAATAATAATTAAATTTAAAATTTTCTCAAAAAATATTATTCTTTAAAAAATGAATTTTTTTTGGACGCGTTAGAAACTTATTCTAAAATTATTTTATTTTTTGTATGAAATGAAAATGAAAACGTTTTCAATCTCAGACAGAAATTATTTTTAAAAATACGTTTGATAATGTTATCAAGAGATTATTTTCAGTATAAAAAAAGCTCATTAATCTCTCTCTCTCTCTCTGCTCGAGAGGAAAAAACGAAAATAAAAAATGGAAAACGACTAAAAGTCGTTTTTCATTTCTTTCTCATTTTACACTAAACTAAAAAATCATTTTCATTTCTGTTTTTTATTTTTATTACGTCAAACACTGTTTTAAAAATGTTTTCATTTTTTCTTTTTCAAAAAACATAAAAAATAAAAACGGGATCAATTCTAAATACGACTTTTATTTTTGTATTTCTCATTTTTTTTCTCATAAATACAATATTTATTTGGGACAATGTTATTTTTTTTCCCTCGCGGACTACAATTTCAAACCTTTTATATTAAAACGTATTACAAAACGAATTTTTGTTCAAACTTATATTAAACGGGTCAAATATCTATTTGTTCTATTATTGCGGGGGAAAAAAAAAGGTTCTAATGTCTTTGGGATTTTGATTGACAGTGGGCCAACAGCCTTTGCCAAGGAGCCAACCTACCACTCCCTGTCCCTTTGAAGGTAAAGAAGAATCCATCCATTGTCCATTTTTATGCTACTTCATGCTTTCAGATTTTTTTTTTTTTGGAAAAATTATATTTTAGTGAACGTTTGGTTCATAGATTCAGAATTATGATTCAGATTCATTATTGATTTACGTGTATTTTTTATGAGAAAAATATTATAACGAACAACGAATTATGATTCAAATCATGATATGAATCCTCATACTAAACACTCTCTTAGTTTCTTGAATCACATATTGGGATTTTATGGAATTTTCATCTCTCAATGGAATAGGTAGACAAAATAGCTGGAGGAGCTAGGCTGGGCTTCATCACAATTGGGGATGGGAAAACTGAGGTGCTCGTGTACATTGATTGCCTAGTTTTTCCTGCGACTGATAGTTCTGGACCAATCTTCCGAGCCATTAGAAATGGAGCCTCGAAAGATCAGCCCCCTCCTGGCGAGCCAAGGATCATGAGAAGTCTTCTCCAGGCCCTTCAAAAGTCTGTTGAAATTGCAAGACTTTGAACCAAAATGTTTCTCATATGAGACGTAGTCTTGTAAATTTTTTTTTTAAAATAACAACAATTTTTTTTTTTTTTTTTTTATAGTTGTGTGTGTGTATATATATATATATATATATATATATGCTTTGTTAACAAAACTATTTAGCCGTATAATTATAGACTAACTCCTAAAAATTTTAATAATTTCAAATACCATGTGTCTATCATATCACTGCCAAAGGTCCAAGAAATCTGGATCATTTTTTTTTTTTTTTTTGAACTTGAGGGTGGGGGATTTAAAGTCTTTATCTTATGGTGAAGTCAAGTGTGGAATTACCGTTATGTTATGCTAGTAACTACGAAATTCTAATAATTTATGATAAGGTGGTTATATTAACACTTATTTTTTTACCCTCCACGACCCTTTTAGTTACACACCTCACGTAATTTTTAAAAAATTATATTTACTTTTTATACACCCTGGTTATTCTGAGATCAGTGTTAACTATTTTTTATAAAACTGTTAATTCTTAAGCAATTTACTATTCTTTTCACACCCATAATTTTTTTAATTGTTACTTTAATATTGCATTTATTTATTTTTTACCCAAATATTTAAACAAAAAAAAAAGTCAAAATAAATAATCCAGGGAAAAAAAGAAGAAAGCAAAATGAACTGAAAACTAAACAGCAACATAAAATTATGTTATTTGAAAAACGATTAAAAAAGACAATGGCAAAGGGAAAATGTAAACTCGGTATCAATAAAACCGCATATCTGCAATAACAACCAAAAAAGACAAATGAAATGGTAAAACACAACCTATCCCACTATAAAAAAGAAAAAAAAAAAAGAAAAAAAGAAGAAGCAAAAGAATAATCATTAAACAACAAATAAGAAAGAAAATTTAACATACCTCTGTACAATTTTTTGGAATAGTCAGATGAACATTAGTTTTTGTTATAGATTTCATAATAGCAATAGATATAGTGTAGGAATATGATATGTGGGGTGTGTTGAGAAGAAAAAATAAAAAAACTAGTTATCATTAGTTTACTTTTTATAATAAATTTTGATGATGAAATTAAATCTAACATAATTGTCCTTTTTTGTCATTTACGTGAGACAACTAATTTTATAGATTGTTAAACACTTTCAAAGTTGAACCATGATAATATTTTGTATTATCAAATATTGTAGTAGATGGGAAAAATTAAGGGGTTACAAACCAACTCGAAGTGATCCTAAGGAGATTATTGGTCTATTAAGAAATGCTTCTTGGCAATTATTCCTTTTTAATGTGTTTGAATTACAACATTTTTTTTATGGATTAGTGAAGGTGGTTCTAAACTTCTAATTGTTTTTTTTTTAATTCTTTTTATTTTGCAGCTTCCAAACTAAAATGGGTCTTTCAAACTATGGTCTCCCAAATTTTCAGAAAATAGATCTCGTTCATTTCACCGATTCGAGTTTAAAATTTGAGTTTTGTTACAGTAAAAAACTCTCAGAATCAGTCACATCTAATTTTTTTATTACAGTAAAAAACTCTCACATAAAAGCACATCTCAACTCGAATTAAAAACTCGATCTCTGGCCTCTGATTTATCTTCTTTGTATGCTCTGCAGAGCTAAATAATGTGTGTATATATATCTGCTTTGTTACCAAAACTACCTACGCAGCGGCCAAACTCTAGCCTAAATTGGAACATGTTCCACTTTCTTCGCACTTCTTCGTTCCTTGTTAACGATTTCTTGGACTGATTCCTTGCTAAACATTTCAAATTTGGCTAATCTTGCTTTTGCTTCTTAAGAGAGAGTTGTCTGGGAAAGAGAGAGAGAGAGGGGGAGTGGTGTGACCCATTAAGAAAAGAGAGAGGGGGAAATGAGGTCATCTGATCCGTCCATATTTTTTAATCTGAAGGTAAAAAAAATCCCGATTTTATTTATTAATTATTATTATTTTTTTATGTTTACTTATTAATTTTGGACTTATTTGTAGTCTTATTTTGTCTATTTTAATATGCTTTCGTACTAAATTTTCAGTATTGTTTAAATAAAAATGATATAAATGATTTAATAAAAAAATAAAATTTAACAAAAATATACTAAAATAAAATAAAATCACACCGAACTAAGAAAACACAAATTAAACAAAATAAAATTAAATTGATTTAAATACAATAAAATAACTTAAAATTTTCTTTATTTATCTTTTACTTCAAATCTTTTTACTGGCGTGTTTATTTCTTTTAGGTCTTTTTTTTTCTTCTTTTAAAAAAAAAAAAAAATAGTTTGACAACCATTGTTTTACGATAAAAACTTGTAACCTAAAAAACCATTAACTTATTAGTCATTGCCAAAACGTTTTCTTGGATGACACGTACAAAAGGCGTTGATGAGGAGTTGCGTCCAAACTTATAACACAATCCAACCGCTACAAACAACGGCCATAGCGGTGAAGAAAAAAGTTGGCATCCTGACACGTGGCACGAATCCACAAAACCTCATGCTTCTCTGTCTTGCTCCGAAACTTTTAGATGCTCTTTTAGATTCCAACTCCTTCTAAAACCCTGTTTCTCTCTCATGAAAATGTGCAGATAATGAAAACAAAACAATGGCTACTTTCTCTCTCTACTCTCATCGTTTCCCTCCGAAGCTCCTCGATTTCACCGAATCTAGAACCCAGGACTGGAACCGTAGACGGCGCCTTTCTCTAACCACATGGACTTCCTCGCGTTCGCGAATTATCTGTTCATCTTTCAAGGACGATTCTCTCGGCGATAGCTTCTCCAGGTCGGTTTGTCTTGTCAATTTCTCTTTACTGTTTGGTTTCCGAGAAAGTTCAGAAATGAGATTATTCATATCATGTCGTTTGGTAAGATTCCAAAGTAAATGGTCCTTTTAGCTTTTTTTTTTTTTTTTTTTTTTTTTTTTTTTTTTTTTTTTTTGGTGGTAAGTGACCAAAGTTCTGTTAAATTAGGAAAATCATCGTTTTTCTATAAATGGTTAATCAATTATGTACTGAGTTGTGATTTATCAGTGATTAATTTGGTGGTTTATCTTTGATTAACCAATATCTGTAAGTGATTAACCAATTTCAATCAATAGTTAATTTATCAGTTTGTGAGTAGTAAATTATTGATAAACCAATTATAAATGGTTAATCAATTTGTACTGAGTTGTTTATCAGTGATTAATTTGGTGGTTTATCATTGATTAACCAATATCTGTAAGTGATTAACCAATTTCAATCAATAATTAATTTATCAGTTTGTGAGTAGTAAATTATTGATAAACCAATTATAAATAGATTTTTTTAACGATAGGCCATTGGTATATCATTGATTAATCAATGTAAAAAACAGTCATTCACCTTAAAAAAAAAAAGTTGAAAAAAAGTTTACTTGAAAAAAAGTTCGGCCATTAATTAAAAAGAGATGGCCAATACCGGTTACCCAACTAATTTTCCGGTACTATTTTGGCTTTTATTTTATTTTATTTTATTTTTTTCAATTTCAGTAACTTCTGCATTATAGAAGGGCCAGAGACGGTCCAGGATTTTGTCCAAATGCAGCTCCAGGAAATCCATGACAATATAAGGAGCAGAAGGAATAAGATTTTTCTCTTAATGGAAGAGGTCAAATTACTTTCTTTAAAAAAAATTTGGAATTTTATTTTTTTGTGTGAGATTCAAAATTTTAATTAATATTTCTTTTCGTTTAGGTAAGGAGATTAAGGGTGCAACAAAGGATAAAGAGTATAGGTGATGTTGATGAGAACGGCGTGGAAGAGCCTTACGAGATGCCTGATATGCCTTCATCGATTCCTTTTCTTCCTCATGTTGTAAGTTAATCATAATTCTACAAGGAAGCTTATAAATTAGGATATTTGGTTAAATATATATATATATAT
>NW_010359940.1:269568-287098 GCF_000414095.1 Morus notabilis | reverse complement strand
ATATATATATATATATACGTCCTTGGATTCTCCATTGATGATTTTGGGAAATAAATTTTGCTTGTAAAGAAGTTTGACCTATGGATGCATCATATGTTTGATTTTGAATGGCGTCTCTTTGTTCTGTTCAATTATCTGCTTCCAACAGAAAAAAGAAGGAAAATTAAAGAAATTCTTGTGATTTATGTGGTTTTTGTAAGGAATGGGTTCCCTAGTTTTTGGCTAGCTTCTACAACTTTTTGTTTTTTGTTTTTGTTTTTTGGCAGACACCAAAGACATTAAAGCAGCTATACCTGACCAGCTTATCATTTATTTCTGGTATAATTGTATTTGGAGGCCTTATTGCACCAACAGTAAGTTCTTATAGTTGTCTGTTTTTGGCTTCTAATCTACTTTATCTCTAATATGCTATTGTTGTTACTTTCTTTGTTAAGTTTTAATATATTGCCTCTATTTTGAGTTGTCTTCATTAAAGGGAAAAAAAAAATGAGGGTTGATTTTTCTGAACTGGGTTCTTTCTTATATGTCTACTTCTTTGGCAGCTGGAACTAAAACTAGGTTTAGGGGGTACATCATACGAAGATTTTATTCGCAGCATGCATTTGCCTTTACAATTGAGGTTACTCTACCCGCTCTTTTCTTCTTTGTTAGCAAGTTCAAAAACCTGAAGCAAGCAGAAATTTTGTTTGTTTTTGAAGTGTAGATTTGCAATAGTTTAGAATCCTGAATTGCTGTTTTTCATTTCTGAGCTCAGTCAGGTCGATCCCATTGTGGCGTCTTTTTCAGGCGGGGCAGTTGGTGTCGTTTCTGCCTTAATGCTAATCGAAGCCAATAATGTTGAGCAACAAGAGAGTAAACGATGCAAATACTGCCATGGAACTGGTCTGTATTCGTTTGCTTCATTTGGCATCCATGAAAAGAAAATATTGGGTTCTTCCTCTTTTTCTTTATACGACATTTTGTTCACGTAATTTTTTTTAAAATTTTTAAAATTGATTCATACCCTATGACCTCTCCTTGCATTGCATACTTCTCTTTGATATTTTCTTTGCCTGTTCATTCTTTCAATTGAAGTTCGAATTTATTCTTTGCCTGCTCATGTATGGATCGACACAGGATACTTGGCATGTGCTAGATGTTCTGCAAGTGGTATATGCTTGAGAATTGACTCCATTTCAGCGTCAAGTCATTCCGACTGCCCTTTGCGAGTGCCTGGGGCACAGAGGTGTCTAAATTGCTCTGGTGCCGGAAAGGTACTAAAATTAGCAAGCGGCTTATTTCATGAAAAGTGAATTAATCGAATCTTCATGGACTATGCAAACATCTATAAACCAAATCAACTTTAATTTGCTTGATATGTTGGGGTGGTCACTGATTAATCATCTTTGTATGTTCATGTAGGTTATGTGTCCGACCTGCCTGTGCACTGGAATGGTAATGGCAAGTGAACATGATCCACGGATAGATCCATTTGACTGATCAACAACAATTACTTAGCAAGATTAATCTTTTTTTTTTCTTGGTTGTTTGTTTTCTATGTAACTTGAATAATTCGGATGTTCAACTTATTTAATCCATTCCCATGGACTCCCTACTCCAAACACTCAGAATTATGAAAGTAAAGCTTTTGTTCAACAGATTCAAAGAAACTGTTTTTTTTTTCCCCCTTTTTCATTATTAACTCACATATTTAGAAGAAAGAACTCATATTCTCCTTTTTTTTTCCCTGATTTTAGACTAATTAAAAGAGCTCCATTGAATATTTATAAAAACAAACACACACCCACAAAAGAGCTCAATTGAATATTGCCCATTTTCCTTTTTTTGTTATATATAGGTAAAACAGAATTTGGATTTCATTTATTAAATAAATGCGAACCAAAGTAACAACAGCGACAGTTTGGCCGAGTGGTCTAAGGCGCCAGATTTAGGCTCTGGTCCGAAAGGGCGTGGGTTCAAATCCCACAGCTGTCACATTCTTTTCAACTTTTTTTTTTTTATAACTCCCAGGGAGAGAGAGAGCCCAAACGCAGCTTCAATGGCGACAAGTCTTCTGCGAAAGAAACCGGGTCTCCACCCACTCTTGTTTCGGTTTCTGAGCTTACTGTCACCGGCGGCTCAGTCAAGGTCCGCCGGAACCCTTGCCTTCGAAGAGCTCCGAGCTTCACCCGACCAACCCTACCAATCCACCGCTATCGTAATTCACGGCCTCCTTGGATCCGCCAGAAACTGGAGATCTTTCTCCCGCAATCTCCTCTCCACCCTCCCTTCTCCATTCGGTATATTCCTCTCTCTCTCTCTCTCCCTCTAGAATTTACTCGAAAAAATTGTTCTCCAAAAGCAATTCCTTTTCTGAATTCTGATGAGCTTTTTTGGTGTTTGTTTTGTAGATTGGAGAATGGTGCTTGTGGATTTAAGGAACCATGGGAAATCGGCTGAGGTTGAAGGTCTGGGCCCACCTCATGACCTGACCAATGCAGCCAAGGATTTGGCCGATTTGGTCAAGTCTCAAGGTTGGTCATGGCCGGATGTTGTTTTGGGCCATTCCCTGGGTGGTAAGGTCGCTCTCCAGGGTCTGGGCCCACCTCATGACCTGACCAATGCAGCCAAGGATTTGGCCGACTTGGTCAAGTCTCAAGGTTGGTCATGGCCGGATGTTGTTTTGGGCCATTCCCTGGGTGGTAAGGTCGCTCTCCAATACGCCGAGAGCTGTGCTCGTGGCGACTATGGCGAATCTGCTGTGCTACCTAAACAGGTCTTTCCTTTGCCCCTAGCTTCAATGGTTGTCACTTTTTTGTTTTTTTCGCTCCTCATGATTGGATTTTTTGTAGGAAGATTAAGATATGCTCTTGAATTAAGAAATTTCGTCTGTTGAATCTGAATTAGCATGCGAAATAACGTTGTCATGGTAAATTTTTGCGTTCGAGGTTCATTCTATAGTTCTGGCTTTTGATTATCCAACGCTATGGCTGCGTTTGGTAAGAAAAGAAATATAGTAAGAAAAAATTAGTATACAACGTATGCGAGGAACATGGAGAGGAAAGGGAGGATCTTTCTTTGTTATGCTTGGTATGGATTCAATCTTTTCGGGGAGAGATTAAAACTGGGGTTCTTTAAAGAATCGAAATCCCTCGTCCAATCAATTTATAGTGATCAGACATTTTTCCTAAAATGTTTGATCATTATAAATCGATGAAGGCGAGACTGAATGTGTATGTGGGGAATCTAGACCTTAGTGATAATTTCCTGAATGGTTGAGCCCTTTTGATTAGGCCAGCTTTCTCACTGCAGAGATTAAATTAAATTTTGTCACTTGTTGAGGGACAATGCTTCCTTGTCTTGTGCATAAGAAAAATTTTCTGCCCCTTCTTTTTATTTCCTGATGCAGAACAGCTGTGGGTGCTAGATTCCGTTCCAGGAGATGTTAGCCCTGAATATAGTGATGGAGAAGTAGAAAAAGTCTTGCACACCTTGCAGAATCTACCTCCGACGGTTCCATCACGAAAGTAACGCTCTTTCTCTTCGTAAAGAGCCTTCGAGGCTCATTTAGTTCGCATACAATATTATCATGTCTTTTGCAATAATGCTGTTTTTGCCTTTAGGTGGCTTGTGAATCATATGGTTGAACTTGGGTTCTCAAAGTCATTATCAGAATGGATAGGCAGCAACCTCAAGAAATCTGGAGATCGGGAGACGTGGGCCTTTAATCTTGATGCCGCAGTTGAGATGTTCAAGTCTTACAGGTAAAACTTACTTAATTTGAAAACTGCCATGGCCAAACATTAATGAAAGTTCCTTTGCCTTTCCAGTGCCATCTTTTCCATTTGATATACTGTCTAACAAGGAACATAAAAATTTTCTAGGGAGAGGTCTTATTGGTCTCTATTGGAGCAGCCACCAAAAGATATGGAAATAGCGATTGTGCGTGCAGAGAACAGTGATCGTTGGGACCCTGATACCGTTCAGCGGCTTGAAAGCCTTGCCGCTCGAGAAAGAGGTGGCTCTGAGGGGAAGGTTGCAGTTCATGTTCTTCCGAAGTCGGGTCACTGGGTTCATGCGGACAATCCCAGAGGTCTTCTTGAGATTGTGGCACCTAGGATTGCTTCCCTTTGACCTTTCTGTGGTCTAAGTTGCTTGTTTTCTACCATAGAAACACAACTCTGTAATTTGAGAGAATCATGCTCCATGTCTTGCCTTTTATTTTCTCACTTATCTGTAATTTGGGTGAATGTGGATCCATGATTCTATTTTTTCTGACTTCAATTCTTATGGAATAATGCCTTAATAAAACTGATGTTATTCTTATGTTATTTTTGCTCAAGTTTTTGTATCTTTCTGTGGTATATCGTGGGATCTACTTCTAACCAATGTGTAAATGAACAAGTCCATCTCTCGTTTGAAGAATGGTGACATTATAATATTTAGGATTAATTTTAAAAATTTCCCTTGAACTATGACCCTTGTAACACTTTACTTTCTGAATTTCAAAACGTAATATCCGCTTTCTCTGAAGTTTATTCCGTTAACAATTTTGTCCCTTTTATTACACTGAGTGACGAAATTTGTTACGTGTCCATTATTTAACCCATCTGAAGAGGGTAATATTGTAAAATATCACGTAAAAACCTCAGGTTATTAAAAAAAGATTAAAATACATTAATTTATCAGGTTATTAAAAAAATTAAGATTTGCTCCAAAAACATTTTGAAATTCGCTGCTATCTGGATATTAAAGAATTGACAAATATATCTTTCTCGTAATTAGCAGAAAGATGAATAAGATCGATAAATAAAAGTTGTCTTGTGTCTGGATTTCATTTTTTTTTTCCTCACTTTTCATCCCTTCTGGGGTTTTGTATTGGCTTTGGGCATTTCTTCTGGGTTTGCTTGAATGAAGCCACCATTTAAGGGAAAAATTAAAGGAAAAAAAAAGGACCCATCTCTTCATTTGAAGAGATTGGCTGGGCACTTTCTTTTCAAATGGTTGGGTTTTAGATCTATTAATGGATTCATATTTTACATTGCACATAGTTCAACTTTACAGATAATACACAAAACTCATAAGTAATAGTTCAACTTAATAACGTTGATGATGACGAAGAAAAAAAATTTAGATATTGGGGTCTCGACGAACGCATGTCGACCTTTGTGAGTGGTGCCGCCAAAGAAGATGATTGCTATGGCTTCAGCATTGGTGCCCAGACCGTTCATGTTTGCTTTTGCTCACGCCAACTCCACCCGATCTGAGAGCAAACTCAGAGTCGGAGGAGGTGGAAATGGTTTGAAATGATTTGAAAATTTTTCAGATCTCTCCCTTAGAATATGATTTTTGAGAAGAATCATGAGATCTAGTTTTGGATAAATTGATGCAATAATGCCCATTCCGTTATCAGTGATTCTAAACGAATATGAGTATAAGCATATTTTTACTTTCAAATTTCACTAAATAATAGACACGTGACGAAATTCGTCATTCAGTGTAACGGAAGAGGCAAATTTGTTAACAAAACAAAGTTCAAGGGATCAGATGTTACGTTTTGAAATTCGATAGATAAAGTGTTACAACGATTATAATTCAGGGAGAAGTTTTGAAATTAATCCTAATATCTATTAAGCCTTCTCAAAAGTAAATAAATAAACAAATAATACTATTAAGAGCAGCTTGAATCAAATTATACCATCAATCTAATATTGAACTTTTTAAAATTCATTCTAGAATTAATAAAAAAGAAATCCAGGACACACACGCATATATATATATATATATATGTGTGTGTGTGTCTATATATATATATATATATATTTGACACCACTAGTGGGATTACTCTCGAATTTCAGAAAAGAAAATAGTTTCTTTTTTTTTCCTCTTCAATTTTAAGATATTTAGAGCTTGTATTTTAGTAGAGAAGGATAACAGAAGTTGAAAAAAGGGTCAATTACTGGATTTTCTTCAAATTACACCTTTTGTTTCAATTATATGAAAAATTAATTTTTTGTTAACAAAATATTATATTATGAAAAAAAAAAGTATTTTCTTTGGATGAATAGTTTACATAATATTCTCTCTTCTTTTTTTGATTGTGTAATAATAATCTCTCTAAACTAATATTAAAAAAGAAAACACAAAATTATAACAAGAAATTATTATTCAAAAAGGGCATTAGAGTCATTTCAGTCCTAAGTATATAAACATGGTAGTAAGGTACCTACGGCCGGCATTTTGAGGGCTGAGGATTTGGAAGCTCTGCAAAGTGAACACCGAGTATAGTTCTCTCTCTCTCAAATCAGCGTTTAACCATGGTAAGCGCCATTATTTTCTCTTTTTATTCCGTTTTAAAGAAGAAAAAAATTTCTAGTTTTCTCGGCAGCCAAACACGTTTTCCTTTTGTCCATATTTGCAGAAATTGTTTGTGATGAAGTAGTAAGGTTTTTTTTTTTTCCTCTGGAATAGGTGAGGCTTTTGAGTTCTAGAATGAAATGTGCTAATGTAGGATATAAATGTTGCTAAATTCTGTTTGGCTCCGAGTAATCAGAATATTTAAAATAAAAAAAAAAACTGATGGGGAAGAAAATTTGCAATTTATTATTCCTGACTTTTTCACATCCCTAGAGAACTAATCGTAGATAATGTATAGCTAATAAATTTTAGTCTTTTTGTTCAAACATTATTCATGTGAATTCTGTAGTATATAAATGTTGATACATTTCTATTTGGCAATAGAGAAATCAATGTAATAGGGAAGGAAAATGGCAATTATTTACTCCTGAATCCGAACCAATACATGCCAGAAGTGACAATTAGTTGAATCCTTTTTTTGTTGAAACATGATACATTGATTTAGGGGGTTCGTTTTGCTCGTTCGAGTTGAGAACTTGAGTTGAAAAGTGAATTCATGTGAGATAAAACATTGTAGCAGAAAAGTTGAATTTGAACTTTTGTGAAAGAAAATACTATAGCAAAAAGTTTGAGTTGTGATTCAAATGTGAAACGAACGAAGCCTTAAAGTTTCTCATGATGATGTTTTGGCGGGTCATTCATTTTGTAGTCGAAAAGGAAGAACAGAGAGCCCAAGGAGGAAAATGTTACTCTTGGACCCACTGTTAGAGAAGGAGAGCATGTCTTTGGGGTTGCTCACATCTTTGCCTCATTCAATGACACTTTCCTTGTAAGTTCCATATCATTGCTATGGTGTTTTCATATTTGCTGGTCTATTATTTATAAACTTTTTCATCTTCCTAATTGCAGCATGTGACCGACTTGTCTGGAAGGGAGACGTTGGTCCGCATCACCGGTATGATACCCCTTTGCTCATGGTTAAAATTTGTTTTTTTATCGTGTATTTTCAGCTTTAGTTGACCTTCTCTGTGGATATAGCCTAGCTGCTGTTGTAATTTTGGCACTCATTGCATAGATTATAATATACACATTGTTTTCTATTGGTGGCGAACTTGCATAGCAGCTGCTTGCTTCATATATGTGATCTACAATTCAAACTTTTTTACCCTTATGCTCATGGTTAAAATGTGTTTTTATCGTGTATTTTCAGCTTCAGTTGACCTTGTTTGTGGGAATAGTCTAGTTACTGTTGTAATTTGGGCACTCATTGCATAGATTATAATATATACATTATTTTCTATTGGTGGCGAACTTGCATAGCGGCTGTTTGCTTCATATATTTGAACTACAATTCAAACTATTTTACCATAATATTTTCTCCCATAAAAATTTAAATTTCTGTTCGAACTTTGTAGTTCAAACCTATGAACTGGACATGTATATAATATAATGTGTCCCATTGTCCTTAAACAGGTGGTATGAAGGTGAAGGCTGATAGGGATGAGTCCTCACCCTATGCAGCCATGCTTGCAGCACAAGATGTTGCTCAGCGATGCAAGGTATGTTCTTTACATTGAGTCAAAACTTTAGTTTTTTTTTTTTTTTTAAACTATCGGCCTTGTTAATGGTTCCTAATATTGGCTATAACAGGAACTTGGTGTTTCTGCTTTGCACATAAAGCTGCGGGCCACAGGAGGGAACAAGACGAAGACTCCTGGTCCAGGTGCTCAATCAGCTCTCAGAGCCCTCGCTCGTTCAGGCATGAGAATCGGTCGCATAGGTGAAGTCCTTTTCTCTCTTTTCACTTCAAAGTGCATTCTAACACGAGATAATTTTGCTGCAAGTGCGTTGTTGTCTTTTCTTTTACTGCGGGAGAATGTCTCTGTCCTCTTTTTAATGTGCTTTGTTTTTCTGTCTGCCAGAGGACGTCACTCCGATTCCAACCGATAGCACCCGTAGAAAGGGTGGCAGGAGAGGTAGACGGTTGTGAGTTCAATTGCCAGATGGTCTCTTGGATAAGATTTATTTCAGAGAACAGTGGCTTGTTTTTCATTTCAAGTTCGATTCCGATCATGTTGTCAAAATTTTGAGTTCACAATCATAATGACTGATGTTCAAACTTGAAATCACTTTTGGATTTCATTATCTTTGGATTTCAATATCTATGTTTTCTTATTTTAATAAATCAGATTTCATTCTTGATTCTAAGACTGGTAGGAATCAGTTGTTCCTCTCCATTAGGGTCATCGGGCATTACATGAATGATAGCGTTCTAGTGTGCTCACTGCTCAGGGAACTACATGCTGAAATTCCTGTCAGTTGAAAAAAAAACAAAACAAAACAAAAAGAAGCTGAAATCCTACTAAGGTGTTTGAAACTGATTAGCCCAAAAAAATGTTAATTTGGAGCCCTTGGTACATCTACTACTAACGTCATGGTGAAATTTTTTGAGACAGTTTAAATTAATGATTTAATGTTTGAATAAGAAAAAAAAAAAAACCCAAGACTTTTGAGTTTTCCATCCCTCTTATTTTTAATGTTTTAAAGCAAAAGTTCAAACCACATGTTTTAAGCTTCCCATTTCAAGCCACAAAAAGTTTAAACTACCACGATTTGAATTAAATTACAAGAGGTTGTTCATCGGTAAATATACTGTCAAACTAGGGAATGATGACATGCTATTATCACTGATGCACACCAATTGTTGTGCAATTTTTGAGATTTTAATCGTATTCATTATCGTGTTATTACTTCAATAATTAAACTTACAAGAATCCCATATTTAAAAGAAATGAGAACGTTTTCTATCAAATATTTTACCTAGAAGATTAATAGTTTACATTGACCTTCATACCTTACTAAAACCAAAACGCTGTGGTTAGCACACTTTAATTCTTAATTAATAGTCTCCAATTGCCCTGATTTTTATAGCATCATTATTGCCAAGCTATGAAACGTCCAACTCCTCTAAATTAAAAGATTACTCATGGTCATTAAATTTCATCACTTCTGGTTTTTTATTCCTCAAAACTCTAATAAGTTTTGGTTACAATGGTTAGCACACTCCAATTTTTGATCAACAGTCTCTAAAAGTCCTGGTTCCTTATAGTATCATTATTGTCAAGCCATGAAATGTCCAATTCGTCTAAGTCAAAAGAATACTCATTATCAATGTCAATTTTATCACTTTTGGTATTTTATTCCTCAAAGTCGTTACAATATTGATTGGAGCAAGCAAAGAAGCGCGATTGTTTGCATTTTGACCAATATAAAAATCGAATGTCTTTTCATTTATAAATGAATAGATTATTTCCTAAAGAAAAATAAATGAATAGATTGACAATATTGTTAAATTAATGGCATTTCTAAATAAAGAACTTAAAAGTCATCATTTTGTGAGATAAATACCAAAATACCACTAAAATGATGCTATATTTTCATTAAGACTTAAAACTTATACCATTAAATTCATCAGAAAAATATTTTCTATTAAAATTTAGTGGCATAAATATAAAGATTTAAAATTTCAATGACATATTTAATTTCCTTTTTCTTTTTAGTTTTTTCATTTCGTATGTAGACAAGCACAACGCTCAAAAGTTTTAGAAAAAAGTACATGATTTGTCATGATTTTATTCAGGTATAATATTATTTAGAATCCCTTCTACCTCTAATAGGCAATGAACTAGATTAGAATCATTCTCAATGAGTTCATAAGAAGTGATCCCCAGAGCGAAGAGAAGGCTAAAAGGCGCCGCCGAAGCAACATGAGCAGGCTTCTATTGCTACGAAACAATAGAGCAGGATAGCATTTTGCAGCATTACTTTTTTTTCACCTTCCCTTTCCCCTCGCCTTGACTGAACAATAGGGCTTCAAAAACTCAACCGAATGCGTGCTTCACTTCAAGACAATAATCATCGTTTCAAAACATTGCAGCAGCATCTGTCTTTTAAGTCGTATAACGTTCCTCCCAAGCAAGAGCAAGCTATTTTGACTGTCCTAGGGGGTCTAACCCATTCGACTCTGACCCATCATCTTAGGCTCTGTCCAAGTACCGAAAAATGGAAAGATTTTCCTTCAATGAGGGACGTTTACCTCCTAAAGTGCTAACTTCAGTAGGAGCATATCGTTTCTTTGATTAATCGATGGAATAGAATCTTCCTTTTTGTACCAGACATAGGAGTGGATAGAGATTTAAGAGTCATTCAGAAGCGCAGCATTGGTTTCTTGGGCCTATTGGAGACGAGAGTTCGTGTTGATAACTCCGCTTATATTAGGAACATGCTTGTTCACGGTTGGGATGCCCTTTTCTAATGATAATGAAATGCATTCCTTTCTAATGATATGTGGCATCTATTGTAATGCTTGCACCCATAGCTTGGTGTGGTGAGGTTTCGCTCTTCCGTCCCCTAAGCGTCCGGACACCAATAGTGCACTAGCCGGGGAGCAAATAGTAGACAAGAAAGAATGAAAGTCATGATAAGGCTTAGGATGTGTCGAATATGGGATGAAAGAAAAGCAAACTCTCATAAGTGAGGTGAGGTACTTCTTTCGGTTTGAATAGGGGGTAGCCCTTTTTGTCATTCTAAATAAGTAGGCGCCTGGTATTTTGTTTTATTTTTATTAATAGAATGAGAATTATTTATTTTTGAGTGAAATGGCATCAATAATATTGTTTTACTATATTAAGTGGTATTTCTAATTTGAGGTAGTACCCAAAATACCCTTTGTGTTTTGTTAAAATACCACTTTTTCTCCTCTTATTTTGCAAATACCCAAAACATCTCATGTATTTATAAAAACAGACCCAAAACACCCCTTAAAACAATTAATTTTTTTTAAATACAAAAATTATCATTCCCAATCTTTATTAAATGCAATTTAAAACATTATTAAACCAAAATCTTAAATAAAATCAATATTAAAAAATGAAAAACTCTTAAAATAATTGAAGTATTTCTTTGATTAGAATTTTTATTTGAGCATTTTAAAAAAAATTTATTTAAAACTTTAGTTAAATCATATCAAAAATAACATTTAATATGAATTGGAAAGGGTAATCCTAGCATTTTAAAAAATTTAACTGTTTCAGGGATGTTTTGAGTTGTCTTTTATAAATATAGAGAGTATTTTAAGCATTTGCATAATAAGAGGGATGAAGGTGATATTTTGACAAAATATAGGTAGTATTTTGGGTATTTTCCCTTTTCATTTTTTCCAAAGTCTTATGAATGAGGCTCGTGTCATGGTCCATGGACGCCCCTAATTAAACAAATGAAGAATTTAATCTTGAGAGTGTATGAGTGTGGATCTTTATCTTATTTTTGATAAATACTTTTTTGTTAGTGTAATTATTTAACTTAAAAAGTTATAAATTTAGAGTAAATGATAAAAATCCTGACTCACGTACTTTTAAAGGATATTTGTTAAGATTATACCACCCAATTTCGGGTGCGTTTAGAATTCATTCCAAACCGTTTTTGTTTTTTGTATGAAAATGAAAACGAAAATGTTTTCATTTTCATTTTGGAATCATTTCTGAAAATGCGTTTGGTAGTTTTATTCCGAGATTATTTTCAGTTTAAAAAAAACTGATATTGTGTTTGGTGGTTTAATTTTTAAAAATACGTAATAATATTTAAAATAATAATATATTAAATAAATAATAATATATTAAATAAATATTATTATTAAATATATTAAATAAACATGATTATATACATGAAAACTGCAGGGGGAATGAAAACGGAAAAAATTTGTTTTCAAAAACATGAAAAAAAAAGAGAAAATGAAAACGGTGTTTTCAATTTTGATTTTAGAAAATTTTATACTAAACGCGTTTTCAATTTTTATTCTTGAAAATTGTGAAAAATAGAAACAAAAACGGAAATAAACAGGCCTTCATGTGATGACCCGAGATGAATCGGGTCGTTGATCCAGATCCGAATCCTAGCCCACCGCTTCCAAAAACGAGAGATAATGAGAATCCGAAGAAGAATCGAAACCCTAGAAACCCAATAAGATAAAACGCCAACGCCTCTGCAAAACAAAGTTTGTTCGTCAGACAAATAGAGACATTGCAAAGATGCAGATATTCGTGAAAACCCTAATCGGAAAGACCATCACTCTCGAGGTCGAGAGCAGCGATACCATCGACAATGTCAAAGCCAAGATCCAAGACAAAGAAGGTACTTTCTCCTTCTTCTTCTTTCAATCTGCCCAAACGAGCCCTAAATGACGAAGCTTTCTGAGCAGGTATTCCTCCGGACCAGCAGCGATTGATCTTCGCTGGGAAGCAGCTTGAGGACGGTCGCACTTTGGCCGATTACAATATTCAGAAAGGTCTGCTTTGAAATAAATTAAAAAAGGAAATTATCTTTATTTTGCTTTATCATTTTTGTTGGATTTGTTTGATTTGATTTGATTTTTTTTGGTAAAGCCAGAATCGACGCTTCATCTGGTGTTGAGGCTTAGGGGAGGGATTATAGAGCCTTCTCTGATGGCTTTGGCTCGCAAATACAACCAAGATAAGATGATTTGCCGCAAGTATGCTCTGCTATCATTCTTTGATTTCTTTTTCTTTTTGTCCCGTGTGTATCTGTGTGTATATATATACACATGTATATGCTTTTAGTTTATAGTTTTTTGGACCCATTTCTCACTTAACCAACGGGAAAATAACATACTTTGTGCTACTTTATTGTTGTCGCCAGAACTAACATTCCAATTTTTTTATATGATTTTTCAAGTGTGGAACATTTTTTCTTTTTTGGGAAAAGACGACATTTGCACTGTAATTGATGTAGTAGGTGTTTCTGATTGGTTTTACACGAGAGAAATGGTATTGAAACTATGCAGAGATTTAAAGGAAATGCAGGGGTTGTATGGGTAGTGACTAGTGATTAATGTGCTGTGTTTCATTAGTGAAACCGACCGTTGGTTGCATTATGCTAGTTGTTAGTTTTTTGTTGATTTTGGTTTTGCCTGTTCCGATTGATCAGATGGACCTCCTCATTCTCTGGAGGGGGTGGAACTTAGCCTTTTTCTTTTTCCTGTACAAGTAGAAAATAAGTTATGATCATGATTATGGTAGTGGTGAGCTTTTTTATTTTTATTTTTGCATCCTGTTCTTTCTTTTGGATGGATTGGATGGACTTCTTCTGCTTTCCGAGGGTATGAAATAGCCTTTTTTTCTGTACAAGTGGAAAAGAGGTTATAATCGTTCCCAATATTAATTCCATTTACTCAACTTTGTCAGCTGTCTCAGTTACCTGCAGTTGATTTTCATGGGTGGGACATTATAATCTTGTTCTGGGAACCATTGATATATGTACAAGAGAAGTGACCGTTTTCGTATTAGTACTTTTGAGAAACACTATCCAACATTTTCATGATTTTAGGTTTGTTTTGCACTTTTTTCTTTCAAACAGCTGACTGTTGCAATCCCGTTGTTTTTCATCTGAAATAATACCACATGGTAGTTTTTTTTTGCGTTTCGGAATGTTGTATTAACCAATTTATTGCTTTGCACTCTAGAATCGGAACCATTAGTTGAACCCTTTCTTGCTATTTAATTGCAACAGAGGGCATCCTGGTTTCCAATATAAATATCCATGTTTCAAGTTTGTCAACTGTACTTAAGTGCTGTTGATCTTTGTTTTGGTACATCATGTAATTGTTGCATGGTGATGTTAGTCATTTTGTTTCCCAAATATTTTTCTTAATCTGCTCTTGTTTCTGTTTTTATTCCATCAATGAGATGGTGAATATTTTAAGTTCTTAACAGGGAATAATTTTTTGTTTATTCATTCTTTTATTTCTTTGGCTTGCTAGATGTTATGCTCGTTTGCACCCGAGGGCTGTAAACTGCCGGAAGAAGAAGTGCGGTCATAGCAATCAGGTTCTTTTTCTTCCGCCTTATCCTCGGATTCTGTATAATTATCTTTTTTTTCACTTGCTTGTTGTTTTCTAATTCAAGACTCTTTGTTCCTTTGTTTCAGTTGAGGCCAAAGAAGAAGATCAAGTAAACAACGGGCGTCTTTTTCCTATGTCAAGACTGGTGTTTTAGTTTTTTTTTTTTTTTTTTTTTTTTTTTTTTTTTTTTTTTTTTTTATATTTAGGAGACATTTAGTTCATGGATTAGAATCATAAGATTATAATTATTTTTGATTTACGAGTATTTTTTGTGAGAGAAAACACTGTAACGAACTATGAATCATGATTCGAATTGGGGTACGAATCCCCCAACTAAACAACCTCTTAGACTTCTTATTGAAGTTTGTGGTTCACTATCTATTTGTTATTGTTAAACGACACTCCAGATTCGCGATTAATTTGCATTCAGTTTTAATATTTTATGTGAAGTAGGTGCCATTCCTTAATTTTTTTAATTCTAGTCAAATATTGATTACATAAGCTCCTGGCCTTTTTTTTTGTTCATGCTGTTTGAACCGACGAGTCGGTTCAAAATGGTGTTTGGATGTGAATCGTAGTTTAAACTACACGGGTTTTAAACCACTTGCTAAAATAAAGAGGTTCAAAATTATTTTATTAAAATCCAAAATTTGCCCTTATTTTTATTCATTAGAAAAGTCTCTTTTTGGAAATCAAGTTAATTTGCTGAGGTAAATAACAATGCAAATATACATATTTCACAAATAATTCGGTGGAGAAAGGTAAAAAGAAGATATCTTCCCTATAAAATTAGAACTAGGCACGTGGAATTGTGATTAATTAATTGTCATATTATTATTAAAAACATATAAAATCTTAATATAAAATTTCAATGAAAAACTAACGGTTTGTTTTTTTGAGTGAAAAATTCAAAAAAAAAATAACTCGAGTTATAATTTTATTTGAGTTCATGTTCTTTTAAGTTTAAACTCGAGTTTAAACTCGAGTTCAAACTCGAGTTTAGGACTAAAACTCGAATTCAAGTTTTCTCTTCAACTCGAGTTTAGAAACTTGAACTCAAATTAATGAACAATATTTTTTCTATTCTTAAAAATGCTATAACTTTTTCGTTTTAATTCTGATTGAGTTGATTTTTTTTTCTATGCGTTAACAACGAAAAGACGAATAAAATTTGACCCATATACCCTATTAAAATTTTTCATCAGCATTGAGTTTTTATTAAAATACTATCTAAATACTATTCAAGTTTTAACTCACTCAAACACAAACTCAAAAAGATTCTTATCTTAAACCATAACTCAAATGTACACAACCAAACACAAACTCAAGTTACAAGTTCAACTCAAGTTATAACTCAAATTCAACTCAAAAATTATACTCAAGTTAAACTCCAAAAGAACAAGCCCTAAAATAAGAAAAACAAATAAGTTTTAGGACAAGAAGTTAAGATAAAGTTAAAAAATGACTAAAATGAATAAATAAATATTATTTTAGGACAAAAAGAATCAAAGCGAAAAAATTAAAGTTTTAGGAAAAAATAAAAAAAGGGCAAAAAATGAAAAAAAAAATGAAGAAATAACTAAATTTTAGAGTAAAAGGAACCAAGACAAAAAATAAAATAAAATAAAATTTTAGGAAAAAAAGGAGAAAAAAGGACAAAATGGAGAAATAAATAAGTTTTAAGGTAAAATGAGCCAAAATGAAAAAAAAAAAGTTGCAGGTAAAAAAATAAAAAGAGGTCAAAAGGGGCTAAAATGAAGAAATAAATAAATTTTAGGGTTAAAGGAACATAAAAAGGAAAAAAATTCAGGACAAAAAGTAAAAAAATAAAATACGACTAAAATGAAGAAATAATAAGTTTTAAGGTAAAAAAAGTTTTAGGACAAGAAGCAAAGAAACATTGTCAATAAAAAAACTAAAAGGGAAAAATGAATAAATTTTAAGGTAAAAGGAACTAAAATGAAAATAAAATTTTAGGGCAAAAAGAAAAAAATAAAAAGTTAAAAGGACTACAATAAAAAAAATAATAAGTTTTAGGTTGAAAAGTAAAAAATAACTTAAAATAAAAGACTCAAAAGAAAAAGTAAGAAAGTTGTACACTTTTAACAAAAATTACATTGTTTTGGTTAAAAGTGCACTTTTAAAGTACACTTTCTTACTTCAATTAATACTAAATGAGTAATACACAAAAAAAAAAAGAGAGGCAAAAAGGAAAGAAAAATGTTAACAAAACTTCTCCGAGAAGTTTTCTAAGGCATTTAATATATGCCGCAGAAATGATCAAAACGGCCAAACAAAAAACAAATGAAGGAATAAGAAACTACTGGCAAAACGGTAAAAGTCAAAGTGAGGGGACACGAAATTTTTCAAACGTTGAGAAACACAAAAGATCGAATCCTCTTATAATATATATTATAGTATAATTGGTGTCTCATCCAAAAAAATATGTTCTACAACTAACGGGTAACAATGCTTGTGTCATGACGTTGATTATCATCACAATGCATGATACAGTAAAAAAGTATAGATATATACCATTTGTGTCATATACGTACGAGTAGGATATGAACTATACATGTATACGCATTGCTTTTTATTTTATTATTTGCTTGATTATCAATACAGTGTCCATACAGTGTTTTACTCTGGAACTTTTTTTTTTATTTTTCCCCCTCTTTTTCAAGATCCAATTCCAAAATATGAAAAAGTCTCGTCACCATCAAAATGACCGTCATAAGTATTATGATATTATATATTAATCATTATGTGTAGATCACACACATATTGTGCTTAACATCATATGTTAATCGTCATCCCATCCCTTTTCTAACGCTTTGACTTCTCGAGAAATAATAAAACAAGAGCCGTTAGTTTGGTTTGGACATGGACGTTTGGTTGGAGCATTCAAATCATGATTTTAATCATGGTTCATGATTCGTTACAGTATTTTCTCTCACAAAAAATACACGTAAATCGAAAATAATTCTAATCACACGATTTTAATTCATGAATCAAACGTGAAGGGATTCAACTGATTCTAACACTTTGGGTGCGTTTGGAATTGGTTCCAAAACGTTTTTATTTTCTGTACGAAAATGAAAATGAAAACGTTTTTAGTTTCATTTTTAAATTATTTCTAAAAATGCATTTGGTAGTTTTATTTAGAGATTGATTTCAGTTTTAAAAAAAATTGAAACTGCGTTTGGTGGTTTAATTTTTAAAAACATGTAATAATATATTAAATAATAATTATTATTAAATATATTAAATAAATAATAT
>NW_010359940.1:233464-269512 GCF_000414095.1 Morus notabilis | reverse complement strand
TAAATAATATTATTAAATATATTAAATAATAATATATTAAATAAATAATATTATTAAATATATTATATAAATAATATTATTAAATATATTAAATAATAATATATTAAATAAATAACATTATTAAATATATTAAATAATATTATTAAATATATTAAATAATAATATATTAAATAAATAATATTATTAAATATATTATATAAATAATATTATTAAATATATTAAATAATAATATATTAAATAAATATATTAAATAAACATATAGAATACAAAAACAGTTTCAGAAAAGAGGGAAGAAAATGAAAAAGAAAAAAAAAAGTGAAATCCATTTTTCAGAAAACAGAAAACGAAAACGAGAAAATGAAAACACATTTTTTTCGTTTTCTGATTTCCACAAAAAGACAAAAACGTTTTTAGTTTTGTTTTTTAAAAAAAATTACACCAAACACGTTTTTAACACCCGTTTTCATTTTTTTACTTTGAAAACCGTGAAAAATGAAAACGAAAACGCAAACAAACAGACCCTTTATACCTAAACTCATGTTTGGAAGGGTAGAATCAGGCTATTAGGTTAGAATCAGATTAGAGTTTTGATCCGAATCAGGAACAGGAACATGATTCTTGAATTAGGGCCCCCTCCATTTGCCACAGTGAAAATCATTGTGCTCTCTTGCAATTAATACACTTGCAATCATGTTCTGGCTTTGAATTTTTTTTGGGGTCTGTAAAATCACATTAGTTCACTTTACTGGATAGTCAACAATCAAGACGGAAAAAAAAGAGAACATGCAAAAGAAATAATGGATTCATGAACAATTTTTTTGCATTTATTTCTCTTTCAACTTATTATTAATTTTGAGTTATAAATTTTTTTCTAATATTTTCATTTTTTTAATTATATAACGAACTATATTTTTTAAAATTACACGTAAAGTAATTTACACGTCTAAAAGCTGGTTCTTATTTTGGTCATGGTTCAAAATCAGAAAACAAGACAACCAAACACTAGTTCGAATCACATTTCATGTTAGAATTAGAATCATGCCTACACACATCCAAACAAATGTTCCAATCACCATGAATCATGATTCAAATCATGAATCATGATTCTAAATTCAAAGACCCAAATCACCCTGATTCCAATCCTTATACCAAACGGAACTGAAATTGTATTTAATTGACAGTATTGTTAGGAATGGTGTCCTCAATCATGATATATAATAGAATATTTATTTAATAAAAGAGTTTATTCATTATTTTATGTGCATATATAAATGAATATTTTATGAATCTCAATAAAAATTTCATGATTATTTATGTGACCTTAATATTATATATAAGTGTTATATGCGAGATGATAATATTTAAGGATGATAATCAAAATAATGTTTGTAACAATTAAATTAAAGTTCAGAATCTTTAATTAAAACATTACTAATACATGTCATTCCCATTCAGAATGGAACGGTATTATCTGCACTGTTAATATGGATATATATTGAATGAGTGTATTACGCATAATGAGATTATGTGAAACAAGAACACATATACAATATGAATTTCTGATAATTTCTGTTAAGTATAGAAATTCTAATTGAGTCTACCGATGGTCATATATAGAACGATCTTAATCCTGAGTTATTAGCAGACTCTTATTTATGGATTTGTGTCTTTTTATTTATTCGGTACGGATTCTGAGATCTTGATGTCATGACCGGGAAATTTGTGGAAAGAATTATTGCATAAGATAAAGTTCCTGGAATCCCTTGTATTGTTAATATGAATACTTTTATGATAAGTATTTGTTGTTATTAATATGGAATAGCAAATTATAAGCTAAAGATTAGAAATTTCTGAGGTGTGATGCAATTACCGATTTTCAGATTGCATTTAAGAAAGAGGCAAGGAACGTTGTGTTAAAGCCAGAAGTGGGTAAATACATAAATGTTAAGTTTAAGAAATGAAAAAGAAATGAAAAACATCAATTCTAGGGTTTTGAAAACAATTAGAACGAAAAACGGACGAAAAAGGGATTTAGAAGGCTGAACCGAGAAAATTGAGATTTTTGACCGAATAGGGTTGACCAAGTCAAAATTATTGACCAAGAGTCGATTAATAAGTCACTCTTGAAAGGATAGTCAAGGTTGAGTAAAGTTGACCAAGTTGACCAACTATCCAAGAAACGCGGGTAAAACGCGTACCGGATAAGAATTAACCTGAACCAAAATAAGATAGTTATTAGAAATGGATGGTTGAAATTTAAAGTGAATAATTGGGTGAAGGGCTGAGATGGAGGCATGTGGAAAGGTGGAGGTGGCCGGCGAACTTAAGGAAGAAGAAAGGAAAGAGATATTTTTATTGAATTTTGTAAAAAAAGCTCTTAGAAAATGCAAAAATTGCATTTTAGTCCTGCTACTTTTGGTGGTCAGTTTTAAGAGATATAAATACAACCAAAAGCTCATTTTTCAAGCCAAGAACCAGAGAGCATCAGCCAAAGAGAGGAGAAGAAAAAAAACTCACCCATAGTGAGAAAAATGAGTTTTAATCAAAATTGATGAAACTACACCATTAGTTTACATCACTAAGGACTTCTCTTCATTCTCTAAGGTAAATTTCGGTTTCTCTTCTCACTTTTTCTACCTTGGCTGAAATCATGAAAAAATTTGCTTAAGATGATGATTAAACTTGTTATTGTTAGAGGAATTGAAAATCTAGTGATTAAATGATGAATTCTTGGTTATTAGATTTTGTTTCTAGCAATTTTTCGTTATGGAGACCCTAGAATTATGATGTTATTGGTGATAAAATTAAATGAGAAAGAATGTGGTTTGCGTTTAAAGGTGGAAACAACGGATAAAATGAGCTATGGTTAGCTCGGGAAACGTGAAAAATTAGGCGGAACTCTGCTGAAATTGAGTTTGAGAATTTAAACTAAAACCGGTTTCATAAAGAATAGGAGGATTAAGATGTGTAAGTAAGTTTATTTGGTGATCGGAGATGTATATAAACCTAAAACGATGAAAAGTCTCAGTTTTGGACCAAAACTAAAAACTAGGTTATTGACCCGAAAATTGAATCTTGCGTTGTTTTGGGCTAGAAAACCAAGATAAAAGCTTAGTCTCAAAAATTGACCAAAACTATGTTGAAGGAAATTTGTTCCGAACAACTTTTGTAAAATAACATTTTTCTCAAAAACGACCCTAGACATCAGTTTCAGGCTGAAATTGTCCAAAATGTGATTTAAGGTAAAAAGTGCACGAGCTTAGTGCACATTGATGATATAGGTGATGTTTTGGTCCGGATACTGAACATGAAATCGTAGATCTCTTTAAAGATTTTAGAAACATCAAACGCACTTTAAGAAAATAACATTTACGAAACCATGAATTCGGATTAAATTGTGTTTCAATTACTGATCTTAGATTGTAAATCTAATGATCAAGAATTTATATTATAGGACCAATAGGCGATCAAGGAAGCAAGGTTTTTGGAGACTTGAAATCCGTGACCTTAGCAGAACTCCTGTAAGTACAGTAGTTTTTTTATGTCTATACCACAAATAAGACTATTTCTTTGTGTTGCACAAAATGGTGCATGTGAGGATTTCATTGTACGTCACTAAGTGAAAGATGTTTCTTGAAACTTGTTTGTTGCTTTGAATGTGCTTATGGACTTGTATTAGCAGTAGAATTTTAATCTGCAATAAAGTCAAAGTCAAAGTCAACGAAAGTTAAACATTTGAATAAAGTCTAATTTCATAAGAAATTAGTAAGAATGCTCAAAGATGTACCATTATGACTAAAATTACTATCATTATAAGAAAAGATAACAGTAAGACGATAAGACTAAAATTACTGTCATAATATGAAAAAAAAGATAGTAAGATGAAAAGATTAAAATTACTGTCATAATATGAAATGATGACAGTAAGAGGATGAATAAATAAAGATGGCAAAAGATAAGAAGTTAATAATATTGTTTGTACCGGTCTTCGCAAGGAAAGGTTATTATGGTTATGAATGAAACAAAACCGTGAGTGAGTTAATTTTGGTTAGCTACCCCACTCTTCACTGGTTATGCGCATAACGGTACAACAAGATGGGGCCCATAAAAAGTAAAAGTTAAGAAAAATGAACGACACAAAAATGAAAGATGTTAAGAAGTATGAAACGAAAGAAAAGAGAGCATAATACGAAAGAAAAGAAAGCATAATATGATGAACACTTTGAATGTTAGGGAAGTGTGCTAGGACGTATGATATGAATGCATATATGGGTATGCATTACTGTTTGGTATTTATTGTGAACTGTTGTTACTTGCTGAGCGAAAGCTCATCCCGTTTGTTCGTGTTGTAGAAAGCTCGGGTAAGGCACCGGCTCCCTGAAACCTGTATGTTGGGCGTGCAAAAAAGGATGTAACAGTGGGATGTGGCAAATGGATAATTGATGCATCACGTGTTTTGAAAACGCTGTTAAGTTTTATGTGTATAAGGTAAATAATGTTTATGAATGTAAACAAGTTATGTAATTAAAGTAAAGTGTACGAGACAACGAGACTATGTATAGCAAACTCAAGTCACAAGGTATGTTAATGTATCAAAATGCTATTATATTAATGGCATATGAATGGTAATGGTATGCGAATGATAGGTTAAATAGATGACCACGATTAAGGAAAACAAGTTCAAGGTTTTAAAAGAAAAGTTGAAAACTTTTTGAGGATAGTAATTTTTTATATCCGAGTTTTATAAAAATCACTGAACGAGGTTTTATTCCGCCAAAGATTATTAGTATCAATTTTACCATTGAAGGTAAAAAAAGAAATTAGCCTGAATTTTTAAGAGGTTATAATTAAAAGTACTAAAGATAGGAAATGAGCTAAGTATGAACGTAGAAATGATGACCAAAAGTTCAAGGACACTTGAATCCTATTCCTTGTATTTTTGAGACATGATGAAGTAAGTAGTCAGGAATGTTATTATACAAGATGAAACCATGCCTTCTTGAGAAAGAAGTAGATAAATAATTCTCTTGAGGGTTGATTCAGTACTTGGACCAGTAGGAGCTCCGATTCATGAGTTTGTTTTATGAATCACTGTCTATTAGAGAATTAATGATACTCAAGGATAAAGATGTAATTAGAGAGGTTAACGGATTTCACTTAGCTCTAGTTATGAGTTATTTATAGATGATTGATCTATATGTAATGACTATATCAAATGGACATTTCATAATTTATAAGTAATTTATGTATAATTACGAGAGTACAATTCCAAGTTTATCATGGAGTAACTTTTGAAATTAATAGAATTAATTAAATAATTAAAGAGTTTAATTAATTATTAATTTTTATTGAAGCTCGCAATTATAGGTCTATGAGTCCCCGCGTCGTCCTTATAATTCTACAAGACACTAAAGGCAAAATGAGAATTTTAGAATTATGAAATTCTAAAATAAAACACTTAGAATAATTAATTGAGAATTAATTATAAATTAAATAATGTGATTATTTAAATTTAAATTTGAATTTTAGAACACACATGTGAATGTGTTCACATAGTGTGAACGCCAAGCACAGTGTGAATCCCTCTGGGATTCAATTGCTTGCTCTCCAAGTTATCCATTACACTTATTTGATAAGTTGTCCAATTTGAAATTCAAATTAATTTAAGTTTGACTTAAATTAGAATTTGAATTTGAGTCAAAATTAGACTGCAGGATAAATGTAGAATTTTGCTCTATTCCCTAGCTGCAAATCTCCCTATGGTGGCCAACCAACATATGGATAAGGGAGAGTGGATTTTGTTTCAAAATCAAATTATAAGTGGGAGATAATTATCAACCTTTTATCTTGGAGATAAAGATTAGACTTCTTTTGGGAGTCTGACTACTACTCTACAAATAGAAAATTGTAGAAAATTAGAGAGCACAAAATTTCTCTCCTAGCTATAGTGGCCGAATTTTATAGAGTGAGGAAAGAAAAAATTTTCTCCTAAATTTCACGTCGTGCATGTGTTGGTATTCGTAAAAAACTTGAGTGTTTATTTGCTAATTCTAGTTTATTTTAGGTGTTTCACACACACATTTTTGTAGATTCTAAGAATTGATGAGGAAGATTTGGGTGTTCTAAACTAACTTGCAGCGATGAACGTTCATGGTCAAAGAAGTTAAGTTATCGATCTAATCGT
Organism: Morus notabilis; assembly: GCF_000414095.1. NCBI lineage: Eukaryota > Viridiplantae > Streptophyta > Magnoliopsida > Rosales > Moraceae > Morus > Morus notabilis. The sequence goes on along the minus strand of NW_010359940.1, from coordinate 263,328 downwards.
TCGCTAGGTATATAAATTAATTTGAATTAATGTAATCTATAGAGTATTTCAAAGTTTTATGAAAATTTTTGTTATACACAATCTGCTAATTACACGCTTCTGTATATGAAATTGTTTCGAAAACCAACAAGCAATTCATGTGACAACGTCTACACTTTAGACTTCCTTGATAGAAAATTAAGTGGAAGGTAATAATAAGATTTTCCAACAAAAGGTATAAGTAAAGGTATTCACTGTCATTTTATTTTCTCCAAATTAAAGATTGAGCATACACACCAAAATATTAAGCTTTTCGAAGTACAATATCACACGCAATATTTATCATATATAAGTTTTGATAAAATTTTGATACAATATATTCCCCAATTGTCAACACTATCCTTCTTTACTTATTTTATTAGAAAAGTGTTTTGGACATCATCTTTGTTAAGTATATATTGCCACTAATAAAAGGTGATGCTTTATACTACTGTTTATTTTATTTTCTTATCTTTATTTTTTCTATGAGAGACTTGTTATCGATTGCCTTGCTGTAGAAATTGTCAAGGAATTCCTTTTGTGTAAAATCTCTATATATCGGTGGCTTTTCCGGTGACAACAACTCCGGCAGGGGTCCATAATGACCATCGCCCTTCCATTTGGCCACGTTGAAAAATATGACAACTGAGATTCGAGGTTCCTTGGAGGAGTTTGCCAGCACTCTGTGTTGCACACTCGTGTACGCACCATTAGAGATAATCTGGTCAAAAAAAAAAAAAAAACCATATAGCTTACATAGTGAAAAAAGAAAAAAAACCAACTTTCATTATCTGATGCTTTGAAATACTTGTTTTACACTAGTAATAGGAAAAATTAATATAATCTAATCTTATATAATACTTGACGCACAGACAGTACTAAACAACACCACTAACAAAAAATGGACCGGATCTATAAGCTTTATGGTGCTAGATGTACTTTTTATTTGAAAAATATACTTAGAAACACATCCGGTATTAAGCACTCTCACTTATAGAATATGGACTCCACAGGTAGGTTTCAAACTGCAAGTTTCACTTTCTATTAGTGGGTGATATTAAACACACTGGTGTCCTATAGCATAAATGAACGCCATCAGTACTAGGTAGCATTGTTTGAAGAGATCATTTCAAAAGAAAAATACCTGAAGAAAGTCACCCACGTTGACAACCAAGCCACCATGCACAGGCTCCACATTCACCCAAACATCACCATGCTTCACCTGCAGCCCCGACACCTGGTTCTGAATCAGGACCGTCAGAATCCCCGGATCGGTATGCGACGTAATCCCGACCGTTCGATCCGGCTGCGGACAGTACGGGTAGCAGTGTGCAACAAGAGCCTTCGTCTCCAAAAACGACAACTCCTTAAACTTACCACTCTCCAACCCCAACCCTTCGGACAGCAACTCCATCAGCCTCTCCGCCACCTCCGTGGCGCGTGATCCCCACGAGACCACCTCCTCCCGACACACCTCCGGAATCTCCTCGGCCGTCAACGGCTCCGGGCCCAGCCAGGCCTGAAGGGAGTCGTGCCAGGAGGCGGCGCCGGCGCGGTAGAGATCGTTGTTGCTCGCGAACATGACGCCTTGTCCTTCTTGTCGTTTGTAGTACTTGCACTTAACCTCGTAGGGCTGGTCGTGGAAGGCTTTGATGGCCGAAACGGTGTCGTCGAGGACCAACGCCGGAATGCCGTGGTTGATCACCTGGAAGAAGCCCCATGTCTTGGCCATGTCACTGACTTGATCGACGAGATTTGGACGGTCTGATGGGGAGTTGATGTTGGAGAGGTCTATGATTGGGATGGAGATAGATGTAGCGGATAAAGATGGTTTTTTGAGGTCGGATAGGGTTTCGGGAGGGTGGACGAAGAACTTAGGGATAGAGGTTATGCCGGAATCGGAGAGGCCTTTAACTCCGATTTTCGACTCGTCGAACTCCTTCACTTCCTTCAACCGGTCGTAGCTGCAGAGAGTTGGTGCTTCCATGGCTGCAGTGTGACGGAGAATTCCTTGGTTTAATGGACGAGTCTGTAGAACATTATGTTATATATGCTTATGATGTAGAAATTGGTGCTTCCATGGCTTCAGGAAATTTCCTTTGGATATAGTTCTATATTCATGTGGACCCTACGCAATTTCTGTAATGATGAAATATTGTTGGTGGTGGTGGTTGCAATCATAATCCAAGGATAATTTTATATTTGTATTTGAGTTCGGTATAAGATGCGCGCGCGCGCGCGTGTGTGTGTGTGTATAACACTTATGTGGTCTTAGCCTGTTAGGTCATAGACATCGGTCATTAACTTTCTTTTTTCCCATAAGAAATCAAGTACTCATGAGATCCTGTTCTGGTTTACCTATTTCCATGCATTAATTGTTTTTCACTCCAAATATCTTACTAGTTTTTTCTTTTCTTGTGGTAGAAACTCCAATTAGTAGTCACAAAACACATCCTCGATATATATATATATATATATATATATATATTTGAAATGAAGAAATTAACAAAATTAGTACACTTCTAGAGGACTGTGAATCTCTAACAAAATGTCTAATACCTCTACGAGATGACAACCACATTACGTCACGAGCACCAAAATCCTTATTGCGATTCAACCAAAAAGTTGGTTGAAAACAGATGCCTAATCTTGGATTCGTGAGCACATATTCTCTGTCGTCAAAAGAGGCTGCGCAAAAAGATAATAAGGGTAATTATGAAAATAGTCCTGACACGTGATTTTCATTATTTTAGAAAGGGGTTGTTAGCACATTTCCCCTCTTAAATTTGTTGTAGTTTAGTAAATTACTTTTAAATTTTTAATTTTTGTAAGTTGTATTTTCAATTTATGAAATTGTTACAATATGTCTTATTTTGATGACCATTGTATTAAATTAGTATAAAAAAAGTACGGTCAGTAAAAAATTTTAACATTTTAATTAAAATGTAACACCAATATTTCAGTATCTCAACTTTTAATCTTTTAAAACTAATAAAAATTTTAAACAAATTTAGTTAAATGGGGCACATTGTAATAAATTTACAAGTTCAGAAAATAACTTATTAAAATTAAAAATTTATGAGATAATTTATTAAATCACGACAAATTTAGAAGGTAATTGTGCCAAAAACCCTTTAGAAATTAACTTTTATTTTTGGTATTACAACTTGATCCACTTAGATTTAAAGTATCGTTACAAAATTCACCTCTAGCTTGTTGTTTGTGCTCGAAAGGAGAATTTCTTTTCTTTTTTTATTTTTTTTTATTTTTTTTATTTTTATAACTGAGACTAGTGTTTTCCTTCCCCATGAAAATGTTTTCTCTCTTTTTTTCGAAAATTATGAAGATGTTTTCCAAAATGCTTTGTTTGGCTAATAATTTGCTGAGAAAGAGAAGTTATACACTATTGAAGCATTTCCTAGATATACTATCTGATTAAGATGCATCATCTGATAGCACACCGTTTTATCTTTTTTTTATATATATTTATTTTAAGGTGAAAGATGCGTTTTTTAAGCAATTTTTCAGATATAATTAATATCAAATTAATATTTTACCGAAAGTGTAAAATAAAAAATGAACTTAGATAATCTTTTACGTCATTTGGTATGGACTACATTCGTGGAGTCATTTCTAACTATTGAACAATTCACCAATTCTCAACTATTACAAATATTAATTAGACTTATATAAATAAAGACTCTTTCTTTGTTTTTATCGCCGCTGTGTAGAACCAATTCAATAGTCTTATTCAACAAGCATCACTCGTCTACAATCTCTACGTGATGTGATCCCTTCACTTGGTAGATTATTTTCTCCTAAAAACTCTAAATTCTTCTCTTGAAGAATGATAATTGATTGAACTCTTTTTAACACTATAAATTTTCTTCCTACCAAAGACAACAAATTTTTCTATCAAAGAACATTGATTTCTTCTCCCGAAAAAAAAGGAGATCTCACTGCACCTAGAAGATATTTTTTAAGTTTAAAATCAAGAACCTTAGACCAAGGGGATCTCTCTGAACTGCTCGAAAAATTAGGCGCAAAAGGTAAAACATTCAGACCACCAAAAACATTGTAGGACTTTAAAGCGCCTATAACGGTGCACAATCCAAAAATAAACGCGTGGATTTTATTTAGAATAAAATTCATAAGACATAAAAGAGAAAATATCATTTTTGAAATATTAGAATATTTCTAATATTCTGACGGGATGAGTCGTCGGGTAACTTGCTCTCTGGCAAATATCTGAAGAAACACTTTTTATATTTTGTGCTTGCTCTCTTTACGATAAGTATGACTATAAATATCTAGATATCAAGGCACAAACGAGCGTGACAGAAATACGTCAAAACTCTGTTCCACATATCAAGCCACAAACGAGCGTGATAAAAATACGTCAAAACTCTGTTAAGCTCTCTCTAGGCGTGACTATAAATAACTAGATATCAAGTCATAAACTTGCGTGATAGAAATACGTTAAAATTTTGTTCAACATATCAAGGCACAAATGAGCGTGATAAAAATACGTCAAAACTTTGTTCCTCCCCCTATAGGTTCTTGAGTTGTGAATTATTTGTGGTTGTTCGAGCCACACACACCGTGAGACACCAAGGACATGCTTTTCAAAACTATTTTTTTCCTAACCAAGGATGTGCTTTTCAAAACTACTTTTTCCTACCTTTACTTTTAGAAAATAATTTTTTCATAGGTTTTTATATATTATTTTTCTCTTTATTTTCATCAATGACTAAAATAATTTTCTTCAAATGTGTCCCTGCTTTATTATTTTCTATGTAACTCTTCTTATAACAAAATTTATCCTTATATATATTTTTTATAATTAGCACATTAAAATATTTTTCTCCACAAATATTTTTTGTTTCCAATTTGTCTTCCTTTCATTTATTTTCTTGCTTTTGGTCCTCCCTTATTTTTTATTTGCATAATTTAATCTTTCATTTATGTTACATCATATGCACCCTAAAATTAATTTACTCTTTAATTTGCTCCACTAAAAATTTTGTTTTCTTTTTAACTATATTCAACTTAATCTTTTTATCTTTTATTTTTTACGAAATTAAATTCTTAAAAGAAGAATAAGTAAATAAAAAATTTCAAGAAATGTTAGATCACTATATCCAACAAAATATGTAACATGTTTTCAAGTAGTCTAAGGGCCTGTTCACTTCGCTGATTCGAGTTTGTAATTTGAGTTGAGATGTGATTTTATGTGAGAGCTTTTTATTGTAGCAAAAAGGTTAGATGTGACTGTTTCTGAGAACTTTTTACTGTAGCAAAACTCAAATTCTAAACTCAAATTGGTGAAGTGAACGGGGCTTAATATAACTATATCAAAGTCGTAATGCGCAATACGCAAGAGCGCTCCTTCAACCACGTGTGCGGCCATTTTTTTTTCTTTAGGCCTTATTTAGTTTTTATTTACATCGCGTCCTTCATCAATGTTTCTTTTACTTTATTAAATTATTTTTTATCTTTTAATTTCTCAATTCAAATATTTTTTTTACAAATGTACCCCTACTTAAATATTTTTACGAAAATCTTCTATATATGTTAGATTTGTGTTTGACTAATTTTATTGATCTTTTTTACACCAAAATTTTTTTTACAAAAATATTTTGAATCAAACATTTTTCTTCTTCTCGTATGTACACTCTAATTAGTTTTCTATATGGTTTGTTTTTAAATATTTTTTATATGTAAAAAACAACTACCATGCAATAATTATTTTCAAATATGCCCTTACTTAAACATATTTTTCTTCTCTATAAATCAAATATATGTAATATTATTCAACTCGCGGGGATGTAATTTTACTGAAAATCTATTTTTCCGGGACCTTCCTGGGACCTACCTTAAATAGGTTGGGGAAAATCAGTTTAAATGGGGTGAGATTGAACTGGGTTAAAGTTTCAACCTTTCATTGGTGTGCAATGCAGGAGCAAAGTTGAAGATCCTCGACTCTATTGCCTATTTGCCCACTCCAATTAATTATATCCTATTTTTCATACAAATATATCGTGTATAGTATAATATACTATATAATATTAAGTATATTGTGTAATACATTATATGCATATGTCGAAAAACACATATTCTAATGCACTTATTTTTTAAAATCTAATTTTTTTAAATGCTAAATATTATTACAAAGAAATACGAATATTAATATCAATTATGAATAGTAAAATATGAGTTAAAAGTTAGAAATTTTAGCGAGTATATTTTAGTTATGAAAAACTGAATTATTTGATTTGCGACCAAATGACCAGTTAGAAAAAGAGTAGAAATATTAGAAGTAAGGAAAATAGTAAAAGTTCCTGAAACAGAATTTTTCTGAGCCAGTTAAAGTGGGAAACTGCTAAAAAAACCAATGCCGCGAGGGTAAGGTTTTGGGCAATTCTGGATCGATTAAAATGAAAATTTTAGAAAAAGAAATTGACTAATGAGATACCCAAGAGAATTGGGTTGAACATGAGAAGTTTGACCCAAAGTACTTGACAGTTCAGAAAAGCAGTATAGAACCTGTACTGATTGTGAAATTATTAGTACCGGAAAGAGACTTGTTTTGAGAAACGGAAAGTTAGGTCTCGACAAGAAAAATTTGATAAGTATAGAGTCCACTCATTTGTTAGCACGTATCTTTGATATGGCTAAGAACAAAAACAGGTTGAACCAAGTTATAGTGTATATATATATATATATATATATAAGTACGTTATTAAAAAAAAAAAGGAAAAAGGATTGTTACCGTGAGGTGGAGGTGGATATATACCTCACATGCAGGTTTACCACTTGTTATGTATATGCTTAGCTGAAAGGTGAGTCATGGCATTAATGAAAAACTACATGGAGTAATAATGCCATTTCTCACATGGAAAAACAAAACAAAAAACTTGCTAACGTGAAGCATAGCAGAGGAAAAAAAAAAAGGGGGACGTGAGAGAGTTACGAAGAAAGAAAAAAAAAGTTGTTAGGGAGAGACGGAGAAAGGAAAATCAAGCATTTTCATTGAGATTTCTTCCGTTCAATCCGGTAGAAACGTAACTTGAGACGTTCTAGCGAAAAACCTCAACTTTTGGAGGTAAGATTTCGGATTTTCATGAGAATTCTATGATTTCTTGATTTGAATGAATAGTAACCCATCTCGAAAAACTTCCGTTAAAGTAAAAATCGGAAGCGAGGTTTTGTAGAACATCGTAATAGGAGTCTAACGGTGTAAGTATTAAAACGATTGAACGAAGTTTTGGTGGATTTCTATTGAAAATCCGTGAGCCTAGATTAAGAAAGAACATGTGTTTTGTTCAATTTTATGTTGGAATATGTGTTCAGGAATGTGAATTTTGACTCCAGATACCGAAATCGGAAGTAGAACGAGTTATTGAAAACTCAGGAAACGAGAAAAATAAGGCGAAACTCTGCCGAAATTTCCTAAAAGTTAGTTAGTAAGCAATGAGTTAGTAATTCAATTCTAGAGAATGAGTAATAGTTTTAAGACCCAGAAATGAGTAAATTGAGGTTTCAGAAGTCGAAACACTCAAATTATGGAATTTACCTCTTAAGCTAGACAATTCGGCTTAGAGGAATAAAGTTCAAAAGTGAGTTGAAATTAGATTTAAGAATCAAGTATGAAGAATTGTGATTTGGAATAGGAAATTTATACCTATTTTCATGAAACAGGTTTTGGCACGAGAGCCGAGACAATGAGAAAGAACTTCCAGCAAGCGGGAATCCTAGTGGATTATTTGTAAGTATAGGCATATATGTTTGTCGGGACTCGAGTAAGCTGTAGTTAGACTTAAAACTATGAATTTACTTATGTTCCTAAGTCTATGTGATTATACGTGTTTGGAGGGCCCAGTGCTCTAGATTGCAGAAGGGCGACATATGGTTACCCCTATGCACAGTTAAAGTACGCAAGAAGTATATTGCATTTTCATGTTAGGGTATGCACGTAGAGTAAACGTTGCATATCATTCAGTAAAGTTTTTAACACTTTGAAATGAAAACTCAAAGTTCAGTAATGTAAAGAGACTGACGGGTCGTCGGCCTCCCAAGGGAGGAAATCTCAAAGAGTAGAGATTCCGACTAGACCAGACAGTAAGCAGGGGCACAAGCCCACAGTAACAAGACAATAAGCAGGGGCCCAGGCCCACAGTAGTAAGAACAAAAGGACAGAAAGCATGTTTCACACGAGCATATTTGCATCATAACTTTTAATGTAATTCTTTTCTAGTTTATGATGTGTGCATGTTTATACTTGTTGAGCGTTAGCTCATCAGTTTACTCATGTGCAGGTAACAAAGGTAAGCAGCCAACCATATAGTGGTTTTGCTTGATGGACCGGAAGAGGCAAGGGTGGCAGAAATGTCATGGGTACACGGGAGCGGTCTCTACTATGCTCGTTTACAGAATAAATTCCGCTGCAGAGTAATGTAATATAGAACCAAGTTTATATGTTTCAGTTTTAAGAAAGAGATGTTACGGTCATTGTCTTAGTAAAGAACAATAGACTATAATAAGTTAAGATAAGTTTCGGGGACTAGTTCCATATCCGATTTCTTAAAGTATTAGCAAGGATAAGTTGTTGTATAACAAAAGAACATGCTAGGAACATGTTAAGAACCCGAGGGTTAAAGAAAAAAAATTTACTCGTAGAAAAATGTAAATTAAAGAGACGATAGTCTAATAACAAGTGATAGATTAGACTATAAGTCAGCCCATCAGTAGTAGTTTAAGATTGGCTACCTGCCGCTAGGGCGGGAGGCGTCACAATTATACATCTATTTAATTCCTTTTTTTATATCTCCTACTATTATATATTTATAATCAAAAAGCTTTTTGTTAATAAGTCGTTCAGCTTTCTCATACACGATAGTATTATCGTCCAGAGCACGTCCCCAAACCTAGTGATAACAAAAGGAGAAATACCAGGAGCTATAGGATTGAGAAATGCTTTTCTCAAGTTAATGTATAATTAAGCCCAAATGGTCCAACCCCACCTTGAACTTATGAGCCATTCTAAGGGAATGTTTGTTTCTTGTATTCGTCCATGATTTATGATTCTTTATAGTATTTTTCTCTCACAAAAAAAACACGTAAAACAAGAATAGTTCTGAATCATGATTCTGAATACATGAATCAAATGTTCACTAAATCTAGACTTTAGTCGAGGCAAAAAGGTCTAGTCCATTAACCCAGCTTGGTTCAAAATTTTCAACTTTGTTCAACTTAATCCCTACAGTCTACCGATGTCGATTCAACTTATTATTGTAGGGCATGCGTATTTTCGATAATATTAAAAAAAATATTGTTGCAGTGTCTTTTTGTATTCTATACACAAGTTAATTCATGAATTTTTTTTTTTTAAAACTAAAACGTAATCACATTTGTTCAAATTAAGTTATTATTAACGATGTTACGTACAATATCGATGTTAACAGATACCAAACTAACAACTTGGAAGGTGAAAATGTATCATTCGATGATTAATTTCAAACAATTTATAATAAGTTTCTTGAATACAATCTGTACAAAACCAATCCTGCCAACTGTATATTCATAAAAATAGGAAACAAATAAACTAAATATATTCAGTTTACAGCACTTGAATTTGAAATAGTAGTTGCAGAAAATCTGCATATCAACCAACCTCATTTAAGCATATTAAACTGATGCTTAGCATTTTTTTATAATACGGTATATAATTTCATTTGATAGTAACACCGACCGATTAATATACTCTTTATTCCAATACTTAAGCGAGGAATAAAAAATTGAGATATTGTTTTCAATAATTTATGTGGAATGCATAGAGAATATTGTAGTCATTACACTAACTTGTGGATTCTGGAAAGGGAAAATTAGAAAATAAGCTCTCAAAACTTTGTGGAGTTTCTAGTCACATTTTAATTTGTGTTTTGCATCTCCATGTCATATTTAATTTGGTGTCATCTCATCTAAACATGCAAAAGTGATCAGTTCTTAGTTGTACAAATTAATTGAAACATACTCAGATGACTATTCCCATTAAAAATAAAATTAATTGAAACATACAACCATCCACACTGTTTACCCTTTTCCATTCAGTAGTTCAATAGTTCTAGTAAAAAAACTTTCTCGAGAAATTTAACATTTTCATAAAGAGATGACAAAATGAATTCATGAAAAGTCAAATTTTGCAGAACGATTGTATGCAACATTTTCTTCCTGGGCGCATTCAACGAAAGTTGGTGGAAAGATATACCTAATTTTTTTTTTTTCCCTATTTTGTCACAGAAGGCTGAGTGTCGATCTTAGAGAGAGAGAAGAAAACAGATTTAATTTGCAGGATTATAGTATTGCAGTAGATGATTCATTTTTAATTAGTCTATATATATGCAACTGTTTTCCTCGTTCTATTTGGAAAAAGGAGACTTTTTGTATAAAAAGAAATATTATTGAGATAATTACAAATATAATCGGAATTCTAAACTCGAATCGACGAAATGAACGGGGCCTAAATACATTTCTTTTCTTTATTTATCCTTGAAAAGAAGGCTTCCAAAGTCTGTTAGCTAACCGTGTTTACATCGCACAAGCACAGTATTGACGCATCTGTTCATGTATATGTATACATACACATATATAAATATATGTATGTATGTGTGTGTGGTATCAAATTAAGTTGCGTCATCTACTAAACCTCCAAACTTTTCATAAATCATTACTTCAGGAAAATAAAGTGAGCTTCTTTTGTACAAAATGAGTCACACTAGTAATTTTAAGGGCTGTGGAGCTTCAGATATCAAATTTAGCTATATTTCTTTAATATTTCTTATGTATTCATGTTATTCTCGTACCAATTAGGAAAAAGCAGCTTCATATATATACCAAATATATTATTCTTGGCTCTACTTTCAGGGTTTAGCTGTACACCTTCACTATATTCATTTTGCGCGTGCATAACATCTTTTTCTCACTCAATTATAGTGGGTAGATCAGGATCTAACTCTTTTTTTTTTTCTTTTTTCTTTCAGCATCAATTATGGTGAGTGTCTAATTATTGAAGCTGAGGTGTGGACTATTATTATGGCCATCAGATTAGCTTAAAGTAAAGGGTGGAGACACCTTTAGATAGAAAACGATTTTGTTTGTGCAGTTAACTTTTTTTTTTTTTTTTTTTCTTTCAGCATCAATTATGGTGAGTGTCTAATTATTGAAGCTGAGGTGGGGACTATTATTATGGCCATCAGATTAGCTTAAAGTAAAGGGTGGAGACACCTTTAGATAGAAAACAATTTTTTTTGGGCAGTTAACTTTTTTTTTTTTTTTTTTTCTTTCAGCATCAATTATGGTGAGTGTCTAATTATTGAAGCTGAGGTGGGGACTATTATTATGGCCATCAGATTAGCTTAAAGTAAAGGGTGGAGACACCTTTAGATAGAAAACAATTTTTTTTGGGCAGTTAACTTTTTTTTTTTTTTTTTTTCTTTCAGCATCAATTATGGTGAGTGTCTAATTATTGAAGCTGAGGTGGGGACTATTATTATGGCCATCAGATTAGCTTAAAGTAAAGGGTGGAGACACCTTTAGATAGAAAACAATTTTTTTTGGGCAGTTAACTTTTTTTTTTTTTTTTTTTCTTTCAGCATCAATTATGGTGAGTGTCTAATTATTGAAGCTGAGGTGGGGACTATTATTATGGCCATCAGATTAGCTTAAAGTAAAGGGTGGAGACACCTTTAGATAGAAAACAATTTTTTTTGGGCAGTTAACTTTTTTTTTTTTTTTTTTTCTTTCAGCATCAATTATGGTGAGTGTCTAATTATTGAAGCTGAGGTGGGGACTATTATTATGGCCATCAGATTAGCTTAAAGTAAAGGGTGGAGACACCTTTAGATAGAAAACAATTTTTTTTGGGCAGTTAACTTTTTTTTTTTTTTTTTTTCTTTCAGCATCAATTATGGTGAGTGTCTAATTATTGAAGCTGAGGTGGGGACTATTATTATGGCCATCAGATTAGCTTAAAGTAAAGGGGGGAGACCCCTTTAGATAGAAAACGATTTTGTTTGTGCAGTTTACTTTTTTTTTTTTTTTGGGTAACAAATTAAGTAAAGAGAATATAATTCTATGGTGGTTTGGTGAAGAAAAAGACAAACCTTGATGCGTCAGAGCACAAGAGAACAACATGTTTATCTGTAGCTTTAAATATTCTGAAGAAAACAGGGGTGAACTCTTCCAACTTCTCTGAGGCCAAAGTTAAAAGACCAAATGGTCCAACACCACCCTGGACTTTTGAGCCCTTTTGGGCACAAAGGTCTTGTGCCTTAACCCAGCTTGGATCAAATTTCTCAGCTTTGTCCAAGTTTGGAAATGAGAATGTAACTTCCACATCAGCCTGAAATAGAGAACAAAAGAATTTACGATTTCAAAAAAAAAAAAAAAAGATAATTTTTTTTATAAAAAGAATTTAAAGAAACATACCTGAGCAGCAGTTATTCCCTTAATTTCAAGAGAATCTCCCTTTTTGAGTTTTGTGTTGGTCACTTGCACTTTGTTCCCCCTCAAAGCTTCAATTTCCTCAACGGGCCATTGAAGCAATTGTTTTCCATTGGGATCAAGCCATATCTTCCTTGGAATAGCCTTACAAAAAGAGAAAAAAATAAAAAAGAAAATAAGTCTCGCAGGCAGTATAATGAATCTTACAATGTCAGACGTACCGATGAGGCACAATACCGCACCAATAAAAAATGAGTCTCACAATATGAATTATAGAATATATATATATATATATATATCCACAAATATATAATATAGTTATGGTGCTTAACACCGTCAGGTGTTAAAGATCGATACCTGAACTCCGGACCATCCTTTTTGGGTATCATCATGAGTACTATCAGACTCGTTGGCCCAACCCCACAAAATCCTCCTTCCCTTGGCAGGATCATAGAATGTCTTTGAGGCATAAAAGTTACCATAATCATATCTTAGGCCATCCCAACCATCAGCCGAGGTGTTATCCGGCACATACCTATCAATACGTGGATAATAGGTTCCAAGTGTATAGTACTCAAACCTAGTAACATCGAGACTAACTTTCAAAACATGCTTAGTATCAACTCCATGCGCTGACGTGTCCAATCCGTTGTTGCTAGATTTCGAAACCGGGAAGAAGTCGGGGCATTCCCACATTCCGGTCTTGGCTTGAGAGTGCAAAGGATGTTTTGCCTTAACCCAATTTACAAAGTCCCTACTCCTATACAAGTGGGCCATCCCTCTATTTCTCCTCCTACCACCAATTATAATCCTCCAATGTCCATCCTTACCCCACCAAGCGGTCGTAGGGTCGCGGAACGCGGTGGCATTTACACCGGCATCGGGAAAGACTATCGGGTTGTTGTCGGGCTTGACCCATTCCCGAAGATATGGGTCGGAGATGTTCTTCGGTAGGGCATAGTTTTGAACCTGATAGTTGTGAGGGTCGATACCCGTGTACAATATTATGGGCTTGTTACCGGGTAGGACAGTGGCTGACCCGGACCAACATCCATTTATGTCAAATGGCTTAGAAGGGTATATAGCAGGATCAAGAGCTTCCCAATTGATCATGTCCTTTGACACAGAATGGGCCCACACAATGTTGCCCCACACTGCACCTTTGGGGTTATACTGGTAGAATAGATGGTACACTCCATTGAAGTACATAGGTCCTGTTCATTTAGATTAAGAAAATTAATTACGAGAAATAATTAAGCATGAATTAACAAATTAATTTAAAATTTTACAACAACAAAAAAAGGCAGATAGTACTCACCATTTGGGTCTATTCGGATAGTTGGATAACATCACCAAGAGAGGAGAGGGGAAAGAAAAACAAAGAAAGACAGTCAGAGACTGAAATACGAATAAAGCTTAAAATCAATAAATAAATGAATATATAATCAATTCTAAAATTTGGACTTCCTAACAGATAAACATTGGCTGATGATCAAATAAATGCAAGGGAAAGTAATTACTGTGGGAATATAACAAAAAGCATATTAGTCACGAAATGTGGCCCGTCGTTTCTTTTTTTGTTTTTTTTTTTGGAAGAATTTGGTCAAAATTTATTCCAAAAAAAAAAGTGGTCCAAAAAAAAAAATGTGCTCCAAAGGAACCTTACAAAACTTGATGGAATATAAACAGAACGACAATTTGACTTGTGCAAGGTATAAAGGTACTAAAAAACATGCCTAATTTAGAAAATTTCATTAACTTTAGAATGAATAACATGGTATTTCATGATTGCGAAGATATTTTTCCTGTTACAGAAAAAGAAAAAAGATACGATAAAACTATTTCTCTCAAGTTGACAAATTTATGTCTTTCCCCATAAGCTTCAGAAATTAAGCAGAAACATCATTGCACATATATTTAGAATATCATAAATTAATATGAATATGTACTCCTAAGAACCAATCAAGTATATAAAAATATAATAATAACCTTAGCATGTACAGTGGAATATTACTCAAAAGCAATATCCATGGAGGCAAAGACACGAGAGCCCTAACTTTAGTTTTTGATGTGCTAGAAATTGCCCACAAAAGTTTAGGTTTGTTTGATGGAAGACTAGCTAGGTTGTTTAATCAAATATTGTTCCAACTATCTAATTCGAACTAAATAGTGGGGGTACATATGATATAAAAATAACTTATCTTTCAGTTTTTAGATGGGCAAAAGTTTATTTTTTTGTGCACTATATAAATATAAAAACCAAATCCAATATAATTACCACAGATCGATCCATGAGCAAAATAAATAAGTTAGGAAAAGGATAGCAACCAACCTAGCTTTTTAATTTATTAATGTCACAAGGAAAGAAAGAATAATATCCTAAAGAACTATATCTATATATATGTATATGTAATATATCTATATATATATATATATACATGTTAAATATAACTTTTTTTTTTCTAATTTACATGTATATAAACTTCAAGCCACACAAGTCCCTTTCAGTCATTGAAAACCAGATTGTGATAGGTGACATTTATCTCCTATAGATAGGAAAAAATAATCCTATTCTTTTTATTAGGAAAATTTTAAAACGAGCAATAAAGTTTATGTCATCACAAAGAAGTGCAAGAAATAAGAAAATGCCGATCTCTTTTTATGAAGAATATATTAAAAAAAGAAAACGACGATCTATATGGCAACAAAAGAAGTTCAACTGCATCTAGTGATTAGTAGGACCCAGAGGGGTCTAAAGGAAACTCACACAAGACCACTAGTTCACTACAAAGCAAATAAAAAATGAGTTTTTCTTTTTGGTAGAAAATTATAAGATGAAATCGGATACTTAAGAAGTCTTCCACGTCTTAATCACAATAATACAACAAAATAAAATAAACATTGTTTAACTAGAACATATGCGTTGGTGTTAGCATTCTAAACGATATGATACGCTTATAGAGTTATACTGATGTTTACATTTTGGCAGGCACTGAAAAAAAAAAAATGGTAGGCAAAGAGCTATATATATATATACACACACACACACACACACACACACACTACAATAAGAGATCCATCTTCCAAAAAAAAAAACACCGAAAAAGTTGGCTTTTTAGATAAAGTTGCCTAATATAAATTTGGTTTCTTCAGTTTTTCATTTTTTTTTTAAATTTTATTCGATCTATTAGTTTTATAGAAAGTATCTAGTTGAAAACAGAAAGGATCTCGCCGGATTAATAGCCTCATCTCCGTTCTCTTTAAAATCAATTGCCATTTCCGTTACGATTTTCAAAATGATAATAAAAAGTTGAAGCTAATATTTTCTACTTTTGTCAAGATGAAATATCCTCCATCCCTAAATCCATTTTTTACGGGAAAAAAAAAAAAGAATAAAACGAATTTTAATATCAGTCGAAAACCTGGTAGGTTAAATGGCGGATGAAAAACTCTTTCATTATACGTGTGTGTGTGTGTGTGTATATATATATATATATATATATATAGACACACATATACACAAATGGCATCAATAACCAAAATATATGAATCATAGAAAGGGAGCCATCAATATAAAAAAGAGAATAATCTCAAAAAATAAATATATAAAATAGGACCCATAAACATATATTGCACAGAATACACCCCCATGCAAGAAGAAATTGTATATAAGCAAACAAAATATTCTAGAGAACCCAGATAGAGATATGAAGCGTATATGCAGATCAGAATATCAAACTTACACACACACAAAAAGAGCCACAAATAATGTTTTGAAATAAGAAAATGAAAACGTGAATATACCATATATAGTATAAACATATTAGATGCACATAACATATAAACACAGACAAATGTGTGTGTGTGTATAGAGAGAGAGAGAGAGAGAGAGAGAGAGAGAGAGAGAGAGAAAACATACCATTAATCCAATGCTTAGGAGGCTGAAAATGAAATCCAGTTCTATGGACTTGCTTAACTTGGGCAGCCTCAAGAGACTGAAACTCAGAGTAAACCTTGTGAGAGGCTTCAACCTCACAAAGGCTTATCAAATAAAAACAACAAAAAAAGAGAAAAAGAAACTTAAAAGCCTTCATCTTGCAAAAAAGAAAAGAAAATGAAACCGAAGAAAAGAGATATAATCTTATACATGAGAAGATGGTATTATTTATAGAGGAAAAGGATGGGGAGTGGCAGTGGTAAAATGGGTAATTCGCACAAATTTAATTAGTTTTTAAGATAAACTTTCCACGTCAATATGGTCAGTTTTTAGGCTTTTTGGTTAAAAATCTTGTTCTTTTTATTCCCATCCCGTCCCCTTTTTTACTCATCTTGACTTTTCCTTAACTTTATCATTATTTTTTTTTGGCTTTTGAAATCTTCATCTAGCTTTATCGGATTTTTTCCTTTTTTAAAAAAATTTTGAGACGCTATATCAGAGTTTTCATAACCGCATATACATGTATATAATTTTGGTTTTTAAATAATTCTGTTCAAAACATTGATATACAATATAGTTTAATTCAAAGTTTTGAATGACATATCTTAACTGATAAAAATAAAAAATTTCTAGAACAGATAATTAAATTTTAAAATTTTTTTTTTTTTTCAAATCAATAGAATGTCAACCGTATAACATATTTTCTGTTATTGAAAGGGAATAATTATCCTTGGAAAAAAAAAAGAGAGGATAATTAGAGCAGATTTCTTCCATTATGCATTTAACACGTCTCCGGAAGACAGTTTTTCATGGGAGACAAAAGGGGTATGACCGCGGGCCGACCACTTTTGCACAACAAAACCCTTGGCTTTTGACTCTTTTCTTCCTCAAAAAAGAAATAAATAAAAAATCTCCAATAGTCAAAAAAATATGTGTGTGTGTATATATATCTTATCTGATCTTACATATTACTAAAGCCGAAACGTTTCATACGCGCCGAATGCGTTTTCAGATTTAGTAATATGCGAAACGTTTCCCACACTAATAAAATGTGCGAATTGTTTTGCATCAGTTTTTTTTTTCCTTTTTTTTAGTATCTTTTCTTGTCTTTTAAGTTCTTTTTTCACTTTTGTCTTTTTTTTTAATCCTTTTTTTCTTCTTTCTTTTTGTTTAACAATTTGTATACCCATTGTTTTCCGCACGCTTTTTGACTAGCATGTGTGTGTATATATATATATGACAGGAACAAATAGCATAGTCCTCTCCTTATGTTGAGGGGTGACTATTACTGATCTGCATGTGTTTCCTACGGAAGAGCTTATCCACAAGTAAAGCACATGGACAATGTATTCCCTTAAAAAGAAGTTACAAATCTCTTTGAAAGGGAATAATTATCCACAAGTAAAGCATTCTATCCATTTGTTTATTTGCACCCAAACTCAAAAAAAAATTGAACTCAAGTTAAAACTTTATTTAAGTTCATGTTCTTTTGTAAAATTTGAGTTTTAATTTGAGTTTGGAGCTAAAATCTGAGTTCAAGTTCCTCCTTCAACTCAAGTTCCTAACCTCAAACTGAAGTTAATAAACAATATTTTTTTCTATTCTTAAAAACGCCATAACTTCTTCGTTTTAATTCTGATTGAGATGATTTTTTTTCTATGCACTCACAACGAAGAGACGAATAAAATCTCACCCATAAAATTTTCTACTACCATTGAATTTTTTATTAAAATACTATCCAAATAAAAACTCAAGTTTTGACCCACCTAAATATAAACTCAAAAAGATTCATATCTCAAACCATAACTCAAATGTACACAACTAAATACAAACTCAAGTTACAACTTCGACTCGAGTTATAACTCAAATTTAACTCAAAATCTACACTCAAATCACCATAACTCAAAAATGCAACTGAAAGGGAAAAAATATGCATAAACACAAAAACGAAATTTTCTCCATTAAAAAAACGAAATTTTCTCCATTAAAAAAAAAACGAAATTTTTGAAAAAAACATCGAACATCTCAATTCGAATGAGTAGACGTGAGAAAGCCTATCGCCTATATTCTAATCTTGGAGTTATAATAGAATTTAAAATTTGAAAACATCCGAAAGATAATCTGTCTCTCTCTAACACCTAGCTCTTGTTAATGTGATGAGAAGTAGGTAGAGGTTTGATAATAAAAATGGTGGATTGAGAATTACAGTTTACTATTAAGGACAATTTAAACAGTGATAGGAGAAGCAATGTTAAATGTGCCATAAAGCATGTGCCCGAGACATGTATATCATTTGTGTGTATAAAAAGACATCAATAGAAGTTCAAACAAGAAATTTATCTTCATAATCAATAGATATTAATCAAGATAATCTTAATATTTTCTCTTCTCCTTAAGTAATTTATTGTAAACCATCACAAGTATAAAACTACGTGAGTGAATTCAAAGGATAGATCGTTATAATTTTATTATAAATTAACCTTCGCACACAATATATTATTGAGATGATTATTGAGCATTACGTATCAAATTGTGTTAAACAACCAAATAATAACGTTGACATGATTGATAGAATTTGAGAATTTCTCATCAAATTATTTTATACAACAAAGGTAATTCAAATCAAAGCAGAGTTTCCCTTCAGGCCCCAAAAATGTTGAAGGACGCAAGAGATTACTATAATCTCTAATTATTGGATTTGGAAAATTTTTTTTTAAAAAAAAAAAAAAAAAAAAAAAAAAAAAAACACTACTGGTTACGGTAATAAGGTCAAACAAAAACTTAAATGCAAATTCTTAGCTGCTCTAGGAGTTAAGAAAAATATACATTAATTACCAAAATCCAAAACCCATGAAAACAATTGATAGATACACTACAACAATTATGCCCATTTGCGACGACATTTGTCGTCGCAAATAATACCCTATTTGCGATGACATGTCGTTGCAAATACCTACCGTTAAATAAAATAACAATGTCGTCGCTAATAATTTCAATGTCGTCGCAAATAATATTGGCGCGCAATTTTCAATGGCGCGGATTATTGGCGCCAAGGTAATCCATTTTTTTGCGACGACAAGTGATGACTATTTGTGACGACATTTATCGTCGCAAATAGTTTTACCTTATTTGCGACGACATTGTTTTACCGTCGTCGCAAATAATCTTATTTGACGATAAAGTAGGCGCGGGAAAAAAGTATTATTTGCGACGATTTTAAAATATTTGCGGTGAGAAAATATCATCGCAAATATTTTAGTATTTGCGATGAAATTTTATTAATTTGCGACGACATTGTCGTCGCAAATATTTTATTATTAGCGACGATATTTTAAATTTATTTGCGATGAACATGTCGTCACAAATAACTCTGACCTAATATCCCCTTCTTCTTCTTCTTCATTTTCTCCTCACGCTCTCTCTCTCTCTCTCCTCCTCCTCTTCTCGTGGCCGCCGCCGCCGCCCTGCCATCGGCCTCTCCTTCTCTCTCTTCCCTTCTTTCTCTCTCTTCCCTGCTTTCTCTCTCTCTCCTCCGAGCGGATCTCTCCTCTTCTTCCCTCTCCTTCTGCCGCCGCCCCCCGCCGCCGGCCTTCCGCTTCCCTCTCTCCCCTTGTCTCTCTTCCGGTCTTTCTCTCTCTTCCCTTCTTTCTCTCTCTCTCTTCTTTCCGTTTCCTGCCGCCGCCGCAGTTTTTTTAATTCTGTAATAACTTGTTATTAGAACTAGATTATACTTAGAACTTAGAATCATTTTCTAAGCATTATACTTAGAACTAGATTATACTTAGAATTAGATTCGAGCATGAAGAACATAACATTTTTTTCCCTATAGAATTTTTAGTCGTAGCCTTTCATAAATTATTAAGCTTCGTAAAATTAGACCGGACTTTAGATAATTATCTTCGTATATTTTCGAGTGATTCCTTAAATTTTCATATTCATTAATTTAAATTTAACTTTATTGATCAATATTTTCTATTTATATGCATCATATAGATCAACATATGACTCATTAATTAGTAACAATTATGTTGAGATTAAACTCTCATTGAATATCAATGTGAGAGACATATGAGAACATTTAATATTAATCTTAATGCAAAACTTTTTATGAATGAACAATTAATTTATTTGTGTATCAAATTTAAAACTATAAAAAAGTAAAGTATTCATTCGTTTTTGCGTTTTTTTTACTGTAGCCCTTGCTTTTATACAAGCGGATCAAGCCCATAATATTTTTTTAAACTCTCATTGTGTCTATATGTTACTCTAGATGTTAATAAATTATTAATTTTGGTGTTTGAAAATTATGTTTGATGTTTTAATTTGATGTAGGCGTTTGATTTTTCACCTTCGTCCTTGTTTGCACGGTTCCTCTGACATAATCCTTCTATTTTCAGCCCCCGTTTAGTGGGTTTAAACTTTGTAGGTTTTTTATATTTATTTAGTTTAGAATTGTAGTAGTTGTATGAATTCGGTATTATGATGACAATATTTGAATTATGATTTTGTTATATTGTTGAAATTTAGTATATGTTTATGATTCTTGTTCTGGGTAGCACATCTTGCAGCTATGGTGTGTCAAAATCTTTTAAAGTTATTTTTCTGCAGGTTTTGATTTTTGGATTATATGGAAAATAAGTCGTTATGCTGCCGAAATTTAGTTAGGAAACCATAATTTACAAAAGGTCATTAACACACTTTAATTAATAAAACTTAATAGTGTTAATTAAGAGTAAAATTAAAATTAATTAAACACATTAATAAATTGTTATGTCTGTTGTCGTTTATAGTTGAAATGCTGATTGATAAAAGTTGGACTTCTTTGAGGAACCGATTGTCGAATGAATATTAGAATGGATTATCTGCTTTTATTGAGGTCGCCAAAAATTATGCAACTTCAATTGGCCATATCAGTTGTCCTTGTATGAAATGTAGAAACCATGAAATGCATCCAGTAGAAACTGTGAGAGCGCATATACATCGATTTGGTTTTGATCCATTGTATAGAACATGGATTCACCATGGTGAAGTAGAAGTGCTTTCAGGTGTAGACCCAATAGTTAATCAACTAGTAGATGAGATGTTTGCAGTCTTAGAAGACGTTGCTGGGATTAATGATGACCATGGAATGTTGGATGAGACGCATATGGATCTAGAAGATGCACAGTACGCTGAATTTAAGGATCTACTTTCTGAGCTCCAGGTGGGATTGTATCCGGGCTGCACTAAGTATTCATCTTTAAATTTCTTAGTAAAATTGATGCATTTAAAAGTGTTATACAAGTGGCCTCATGAGTGTATGGATACTGTCTTAAGTCTATTGAAAGATGCATTTCTGGATGTGAAGTTACCTTCTTCTCATTATGAGTCGAAGACGCTCATGAGTAAACTTGGATTGGGTTACGAAACAATTCATGTCTGCAAGTATGATTGGGCTTTGTTTTGGAAGGAGAACGCTGATTTACAAACGTGTCCTGTATGTAAAACATCCCGTTGGAAGAAAAAAAAAGACAAAGGGTACTAAACAAGTCCCGTGGAAAGTACTATGTTATTTCCCATTAACAGCTCAGTTAAAGCGTCTGTACGGTTCTCGTCACACAGCTAAAGATATGACGTGGCACCAGCGTGGGCGTTCAAATGATGAGGATTTAATGCATCATCCAGTCGATGGTATTGAATGGAAGGAGGTAGATGAAAAGTATCATGAGTTTTCACGTGAGTCGAGAAATGTTCGCTTGGGGTTGGCCGCTGATGGTTTCAATCCTTTTGGAAACATGAGCCTCTCATACAGTATGTGGCCGGTGGTTTTAACGGCCTATAATTTCCCTCCGTGGTTATGCACTCAGGATCCTTATAAGATGTTGACATTGTTGATTCCTGGCCCAAATGCACCCGGAAAGGATATGGATGTCTTTTTAAGGCCCCTTGTGGATGAGCTAAAACATTTGTGGAATGAGGAGTAATTGTACATGACGCAGTTTCGAATACATCATTTCATATGCGAGCTATGTTGCTCATGACTGTTAATGATTTCCCTGCTCATAGTAGTTTATCTGGATGGAATGGTCAGGGCTATTTAGCATGCCCAACTTGCAACGATGCAACTTCTTCAAAGAGGATAACAAGTAAGACTTGTTTTGTTGGCCATCGGCAATGGCTTCCTATTAAACATGGGATGAGAAAAATAAAAAGTTTGATGGTATGGTTGAGAAACGACCTCCACCGGCTCAAAAATCTGTTCACCAAATCTTAGCTCAGTTACAAAATGTGTCCTTCAGATTGCCTGGTAAACATGAAAAGTATGGTGGTAAGAAGCGAAAAAGACATGCAAGCGAGCTTAATTGGACAAAGAAGAGTATCTTTTGGGAGTTGCCTTATTAGAAGTCATTATCGTTACGTCACAACTTAGATGTCATGCATATTGAGAAGAATGTATGCGACAGCTTATTAGGCACAATTCTAGACATTGACAGAAAAAGAAAGGAGACGGATAAGGCGAGAATCGATCTGCAAAATACGGGATATGAATCGAAGTATTCAAAATAGTGGTGTTTGTGTTCGCGGACCTGATAACCAAATGTTTTATGGAGTTTTAGAGGATATTTATGAACTGTCCTACTTGAATGACAATTCTGTTATGTTTTTTTAAGTGTTTTTGTTAAAGACACGTGGTACGAAAACAAACCTTTCATACTTGCATCTCAAGCAGAGCAAGTTTTTTACGTAGACGATTTATTTAACGGTCCAAACTGGAAGGTTGTAGAACACTTTAGACATCGACATATTTGGGACATTCCAGAAACTGACATTGATGACGTGATGATAGTCCAGGATACAGAGTCTACAAATATTGAGTTAGTAGTGGAACTACCAGAGATTGACTCATTTGTATTGAATCGAGGTGATTGATCATCTAATGTTGTCACTTTCGATGTTGATGCAATTATGAAAGATAAGTCTCCCGTAGTTAATGATTTTATTAATGACGAAGACGATGAAACTTTAGAAGAGTACGTTGAAGAGGAAGTCATTGAATCTGAAGACGATGATGACATAAATGATGATGGAGACAAATCAACAATGTAGCAGCGACGATGAATAGAACTACAGAATAGTAATCTTTGTCATTTTTCTCAGATTTTTTTGTAATATTATGATCTTATTTGAATTTATAAATATTGTTATTAATATGAATTTGTTCATAGACATTGATGGCTGGTAGGGTAGCGACTTGCGCTGGCTCTTCAGGGGGAGCGCAGCCTCCTCCCGGTCCTCACAAACTCCCCGCATACTGTGAGTCTAGTATGTTATTCTGGCTGTGGTTTCTCGTTCTATCATATAGTAATTAAATGTAGTAGTACATGTTGATTTGAAATGCTTTCATATGCTTACAGCACCTGAACCTCAACAACGTAGAAGGCGAGGTGGGGCAAAAGGTTATGAAATCGCCCAAAAGGTCCTTCAAGACGGAAAAATCACAGTAGAATTTGATGAGGTGGGAGGTACTTGGAAGGCGCTTGGTAAATATGGTGCCTGGTTTGATAGTACGGTTGGTATTCATACCAGGGACATATGCGAGCCCTTCCACGATGCATGGAAGGACATTAGCGACATGGACAAGAAGATAATTCAGGACCGGATGCTGGTATTTATTTTATGCAATAATTTGTATAGTTTATACTATAGTTAACAATGCGTTTTAACGATGTGAAACTGTTTTGCAAGGACTGGTTTAACGTGGACTATAACTACAAGAACGGCATTCTGAGGTCCGTTGTTGATAGGGAGGCAACAAAGTGCTACAAGGACTGGAAAAGTTTCCTGCACCACCACTACAAACGCTATGGTAGAAAAAGTCTCCCGAGTAACATGAGAAATCAAGTTCATTGGGATCGTTGTTGCGATAGGTTCTCCGGCGACAAATTTCAAGTGATATAGATTTGTTAGAACTTGATGATTTTTTATACATAATTTCAAGTAACTATTACTTATTATAGTTAATCATAAATAGAAAATATCAGAGACAAATAAAACTAATCGCAGCAACCAAAAGTATCCAAGCTTACATGGTCGGTTATCGTACTCTCAACATCGCAATAAGAAGGTTAGTACTTATTTTTTGACTTCATTATCGTATTTATATGTTTGTGATTCTTGTTCTGGGTAGCACATCTTGCAGTTATGGTATACCGAAATCTTTTAAAGTTGTTTTTTTACAGGTTTGGATTTTTGGATCATATGAAAAATAAGTCGTTATGCTACCGAAATTTAGTTAGAATTTAAGAATTTTAATAAATGTAATTTATTTGACAGGCCAGTACGGAGACCCAAGAGCCGATGTCTGCTATAGAAAATTGGGCGGACATGCATCGTCGCGGGGACTCTTGGGTTAATATCCATGCGGAACAGACTTTCGTAAGTCTTTTTACTTTTCATATTAAATTTTTTTATACTGAAATAGTGGTTTTATAACACGTAAAAATAATTATAATGTCTTATTATGTAGAACACCCTAGAGGAGGAGAGACAAATGTAGAGAACACAGACTACTGCAAGCTCGACTAGACCCCCCCTTGACGAGCATGGGGTTTTGGAGCAAGTTCTTGGCATGCGTAGAGGACATAAGATAGGAGTGGGTCCGACGCTCTCCGAAAAGCATTACTCCAGGGCTTCTCCGTCATCTGCTGGTTCATTCTCGGACGCAACCTCATCAGCTTAACCTAACTCACGTATGGATCGTTATTTAAAGAAATCGTACCGGGAACAAATGAAGATTTATGACAATCAGGTGAAGATGTTAGAGTTGGTGTCTAAATTGCAGCCCAACATCCAATTACCTACGATTGCTCGTCCAGAACCAGTTGACCCAGATGCTCCTCTGCCTCCTTCAGATGATGACAGTCCTGATGATAATTCAGCTGTTGGTGATGCTGCAAACTTAGACGAATAGTTCCGTTATATGTTCTATTTTATTTTTCACTTTATTTAGACTTTTATATTTTTTTGAACATTATATATGCACTTCATGTAGTATTTATAATATATTTTATAAATTTATTTAGATTTATTGTTTTTAATATTAATTTATATTTCACTTTTAATGTATCTTAATAAATTATATTCAGTATGTAACATAATAACATTTAATTAAAATTATTAAAAATTAATTAAATGCCATTTTTTTAAAAAATTGAAAAAAAAATTTATTTCAGTTTTTTACGACGACTTTTTTATACGTGTCGTCGCAAAAAAGGAAGATTATTTGCGACGACATTTTGAAATTTATCGTTGCAAAAAATATTATATCACGAGAATTTCAGAACGGCATATTAGCAACGCTTATCGTCGCAAAAAAAATATGTCATCGCAAATATATTTACGACGACACTGTGTCGTCGCAAAAAGAGTTTTTGCGACTAATTTTTTGCGACGACATATCTGCGATGATATGTCGTCGTGAAAACTATTATTTGCGACGACACTGGGGTTTTTGCGACGACAAAAAGTCATCGCAAAAACACCTTTTTCTTGTAGTGATAGTAAATTATTGTCAAAAAAAAAAAAAGTTGGAGTAAATAGTAGCTTTATGAAACTAAATTAAGTAAATATTTTATTTTAAAATTATTTAAAATAAATAGCATGTGTTCGAGACATGTATATCATTTGTGTGTATAAGAAGACATCAATAGAAGTTCAAGCAAGAAATTTATCTTCATAATCAATAGATATTAATTAAGACAATCTTAATATTTTCTCTTCTCTTTAAGTAATTTATTGTAAACTATCACGAGTACGAAACTATGTGAGTGAATTCAAAGGATGGATCGTTATAATTTTATTATAAATTAACCTTCCCACACAATATATTATTGAGATGATTATTGAGCATTACGTATAAAATTGTGTTAAACAACCAAATAATAACGTTGACATGATTGATAGAATTTGAGAATTTCTCATCAAATTATTTTATACAACTAAGGTAATTCAAGTCAAAGTAGAGTTTCCCTTCAAATCCTAAAAATGTTGAAGGACGCAAGAGATGACTATAATCTCTAATTATTGGAAAGTTCTTTCTTAAAAAAAAGAAGAAAAAAAAACCACTACTACTTAAGGTAATAAGGTCAAACAAAAACATAAATGCAAATTCTTAGGTGCTCCCGGAATTAAGAAAAATATACATTAATTACCAAAATCCAAAACCCATTAAAACAATTGATAAATATTAAATTACTGCCAAAAAAATTAAGTCGTAGTAAATAGTAGCTTTATGAAGCTAAATTAAGTAAATATTATATTTTAAAATTATTTAAAATAAATAGCATGTACCCGAGACATGTATATCATTTGTGTATATAAGAAGACATCAATAGAAGTTCAAGCAAGAAATTTATCTTCATAATATTAATCAAGACAATCTTAATATTTTCTCTTCCCTTTAAGTAATTTATTGTAAACCATCACGAGTATGAAACTAAGTGAGTGAATTCAAAGGATGGATCGTTATAATTTTATTATAAATTAACCTTCCCACACAATATATTATTGAGATGATTATTGAGTATTACGTATTAAATTGTGTTAAACAACCAAATAATAACGTTGACATGATTGATAGAATTTGAGAATTTCTCATCAAATTATTTTATACAACTAAGGTAATTCAAGTCAAAGCAGAGTTTCCCTTCAAGTCCCAAAAATGTTGAAGGATGCAACAGATGACTATATTCTCTTATTATTGGAAAGTTCTTTCTTTAAAAAATAAAAAAAATAAAAAAAATAAAAAAAAAAAGCCACTACTAGTTAAGGTAATAAGGTCAAACAAAAAACTTAAATATCTAGTGTTATTGTTGTGTTGCACCCTTTTCTCCTAATAAATAAGTTCATAGCATTCTTTGTTAAATGTCATTTTCTTTAATCCAACATTAGAAAACATTCGATTAGCGAAAGTGCATGTAGTTTGTATGGACTACACTGGTTAAACAGTCATATTTAATTAGATGGCGCTTATGTCATTCCCCATGGATAGAAAATGATCCCATCTCCCCCACTATAGATTCCAAGTGTACAAATATGAGAAGTCTTAAATTTATAAAGATCGAATCTATGAGTAGTCATATTAAAATATTCTCGTTTAGTTCGTTGATTCGAGTTTTTATTCGAGTTGATATGTGAGTTTATGTGAGAGCTTTTTACTATAGTAAAAAAGTTAAATGTGATTGTTTGTGAGAGCCTTTTACTGTAAAAAAACTCAAATTTTAAATTCAAATCAGTGAAATAAACAGAAACACAGTGTACAAATATATAACCGCTTCTACTCACATATTATATTCAATTTCAACCATAAAAGTACCATATAAATATATGATTTGATTGAGAAAGAAGAAGTGCACTATTCATATAGGATTTGTGGAGAAGAAAGAAATGGAGGAATCTGCTTTTCTCTAAATGTATGGGGGGTGATTGATTAATACACGTTTTTGTTATTCACTAGTGGTCAATAGTCATAAAGGTCCTGTTTTTTATAGTGGAGTTTTACTTTATTTCATGTTGCACTATTTAACTGTCCTTTTTTCGAAACAATAATAGTGATATTGAATGGACAGTACGGTTCCTTTTCCAACAAACTCCCAAGTTTGCTCGTATTTTACAACTATAGCTAGTAATTTTTTCTTGATTTCCATGAAGAACAAGTTTGTTATTTTTTTAAATATGTTTCCAAGTTTTATTATCTGAACTCAACTAGCTACTAGGTACTGTCAACAGCTTTTGTCCCACAACGGACAAGTGTATTTTGGGAGGCAAAACCATTATTCTAGCTAGTGCTACTAGAAAGCATAGAAAATGTATCAAAGATTCTTCAGTTATGGTCATCCACGTGGAGTTTTTAAAACACCAATCTCATCCAAAATTACAAAAATTCTTCAACTCCATATGAGGCCCATTATACAAATTCTAGAGGAAAAAAAAAATAAAACTTTCAGTTTCACTTGTACTGATTGACCGAGAAACTTTTCATATTAAAATTTCCAAAACCAATTTAACAATTACAAGTGGCTAAATCCCTATATAGGCAATAGACAACTCAGTCAAATTAATCGAGCATAGCTATAATTTCAGACTAATCCCAACTTCCCCTAAAAAATGACACAAACAATGATCAAAATCAAAGGAATTTTATGCGTGTTTAAAATCGTTTTTGAAAACGGTTTTCATGTATTTTGAGAAGTAAAAATAAAAATGAAAACGAAACGACGTTTATTTAGTAAATATTTTGAAAACGAAAACAGTGAGAATAGTTTTTGTGAATGAATTAAAAAACAGTTAAAAGTTATTTTTACTTTTCTATTTTTATTTTTTAGTACTTATCAACAATATTATAATATATTAATTAATAAACCCAATTTTATTTTTTTATTATACTCAAAATAATCTATTAAAAAACTAATCAAACACAATTTCAGAATGATTCTCAAAACAATCTCATTTTTACTTTTATTGAAAGTAAAATCATTTTGAAACTAATTCCAAACGCGCCCATTATTTTACCAAAGGATTCTAATTAAGAGATTGTAAACTTATAAGCTCCTTAGCCAATTCTTTTAATGGTAAAATGTGTTAGTGTGTAGAGTATTTAAACTCTTAAAAAAAGTATTAATCAAGAATAAAAGGTAAAAATTCATACTCATACACTTTAAGAGTAAGTTTAACATTTTTCTCGAATCATATGAGTCGCATATACTTTAAAAGTAAGTTTAACATTTTTCTCAAATCATATGAGTCGCTAAAATGAAGATTTCAGCATATTTGCATGACTATACTGTCACGCCCCTAAACCGGGGTTGGTGACGTGGAGGCTCGTTTAGAAACTTAAACCTGTTTGAGAGAGAGTGATTAACAAAATAATTTAATTCCTTTCAAATCTAAAACATTCAGGTATTTCCAAACGAGCCCCTGCATTCAAGAGAAATTTAATTTCAAGAACGGTGGTGGAATTTCCAACCAAACCAGTTTTAAAACCACATCACTGGTATCATGTCAGGAATTCCCACAGGGGTTTAGCATACATGAATATAAACATAAGTAAATGTGACATCAACCACAATCTAGCAACATTTAAGTTTACAAACCATAATCTCTTATACATGCCTTGAAATAAAAGATAGGAGGGTTACAACTCTTTGCTTCCCGAGATCAAGTCCACACCACCGGTAATAGCTACCTATTCCGCACCACTCCTCGCGTCGCCTGGAGGGGTTTAATACATTTAAAAACAGAAAAAGGTGAGCGAAAGGCCCAGTAGGATATAAATTTTATAAAGCATTTAAAATAAAGGTACTCACGGTCCGAAGATATACATCCAGAACCGATCATCCCTTTTTAGAAAAGGAAATACTCACAATAGAAA
>NW_010359940.1:230078-230630 GCF_000414095.1 Morus notabilis | reverse complement strand
TCTTTTGAGGTCTTGATACATCTTGGTACTCCCAGGGTGAATAGCAAACCTCGATTTGTGAGCCTCATGAAGGATCATCTTCTTTATCTTATCCACTTGAGGGACGGCAAGACGATTCTTGAAGTAGAGCGTTCCATCTTCCCGAATATTCCAATCGTCCAGTTTTTCTCCATTCTGAACTCGAGTCCAAATTCCTTGAAGATGCGAATCCTGCCATTGGTTCTGCTTGACTTGTTGTATAAGAATTGGCGTTGAAACCAAGTTGTACACCATAGCTTGGTTAAGATCCTCATAATACTGAAGATCATAATCACCTACAATTTCACTCCGTTTCCAATCTTCCAATACCAAAGATGCTAGGATTCCTGGAGTCTTTCTACTGAGAGCATCCGCTACCACGTTGGCTTTTCCAGGATGATACTGCAAGGTGAAGTCATAATCCTCCATGTATTCCATCCATCTTCTTTGTCTCAGATTTAAGTCCTTCTGGGTGAACAGATACTTCAAACTCTTATGATCGGAGAAGATCTGAAATTTTACTCCATAGAGGTA
>NW_010359940.1:226409-227021 GCF_000414095.1 Morus notabilis | reverse complement strand
AACCGATCATCCCTTTTTAGAAAAGGAAATACTCACAATAGAGATATCTGTATAATGAAAGTGTGCAGCTCATCATACCACTAAACAAGAAGCGGTAAAAATGTCTGTCTAGGAAAAGTGCAGAGCCATCATTCCACTAAACAAGAAGCGGATCCGTACGGGTTTCGGGACCTGCCCCCAAGGATGCGATTCCCACATCCCGATCTCTAAGGCCACCATGCATTGTATCATTTCTTAAAATATTTCATTTTAAGAATTGATACGCTTGAAATCTCATTTCCAAAATCATTGGAAAACTTAATAGCATTCTCATGCTATTTCTTTAAAATCATTTTCTTTAAACATGTTTTGTTCCAAAACATTTTCATTGGCCAAAATAATTTAAAATGAGGCTAACAAGGATATAGACAAGAATATCCTACCTGTTGGATATCAAACCTGGGCTAGCCTTCAGTTCTCCTAGCCTCCGTTTTCCTTAAAGCCTTAATGCTTGACTTCTCCACTAGCTTTATCACAAAAGCAATATCTTAGGAAGTATTTCTCATTCCTAAAACGAATTAAGTTCAATCATGTTTAATTGTTTCCTATTAGTGTGCCTTGACTCAAATCCAA
>NW_010359940.1:199754-226317 GCF_000414095.1 Morus notabilis | reverse complement strand
GGCAGCATGCCGGCATAAATAGGAAAAATGCCAAACCTGCAATTCAAATCCAATTTCAATATATATTCTCCAGAATCCATCAAAATCAATTTCTAATCAATTAAACAAGTCCAATAACTAAAAATCCCCAAATTTCATTCAATTCCAACAATAACTGTTCAAACTCGAACCCTAACTCAAAATTATTCAAATCTAACCAAAAATAAACTTTCTCAAACTTAAAATCCGAATCAAAGAGTGGGTTTCAAAGGGTTTTACCTCAAATCAGTTGCTCGAGCTTCGTCTCCCTCAATTTTTCTGTTTTTCATTTTTTTTTCTGAGATTTTCGGCCAAACTGCCGAGAGAGAGAGAGAGGGAGAGAGAAACCCGGAAAGAGAGAGCAAGGGAGAGAGAGGACGCCGGCGGGAGGAAGCCCGGAGAGAGAGGTGGCCGGCGGTGGAAAAAAATGGAGAAAGAGAGAGAGAGAGAGAGGCTGTGCGTGGGAGAACCAGCGAAGGAAGAAAAAGAAAAAAGAAAAGGAAAGAAAGAGAGAGAGGGGGGGCTGGGCGCACGGGAAGGGAATGGGGGGAAAAGAAAAGAAAAAAAAAAGAAAAAGAAAAAGAAAAGAAAAGGAAAAAGAAAAAGAAAAATGGAAAAAGGGAAAATGTATTAAATTTAAGTGTGTTTTCCAAAAATCTTTGGGGTGTAATTATAAATATTGAAAATGACTTAAAGTCCCTTAATTAATTATGAAAATCAAATTAGACACACTAATAATCCACAGTTTAGCATAATTAAACATGTTTAATTCTAAAGGGCGTTACACTATACTTTCTGCATATTCATTGTACTCAAATTTTTTTTAATAAAAAAAAAAAAAAAAAAAAAAAAAAAAAAAAAAAACCATTATGTCCAAAATGTAAATTGTAAGCTCATTATCAATAATCCCCACATGAACAAACCCCTTCCTTGAAATGGTGAAACCGATTCGCATCTCGGACAACAATCACCCTGTGTGTAATGGCTGATATAGACTTACTAAATGCTGACAATCGCCACAAACTCAAAGATTCTTTGTACGCCTGATAGCAGTTTCATCAGGAGTGGTTAAGAGGGCAAATGCAATAGCCAAAGATTCTCACCTTAACTTCATCATCAACATCTTGCAAAACGAAACTCGTGTTGGGGAGGTGAATACTTAGATACAGACGATTATTCAAGGTATGGTTACATTTACTTAATGCAAAGAAAATTTGAAACTTTTGAAAAATTTAAAGAATTCCATATATAAGTTGAAAAATAGTTAGGTAAACCAGTCAAAGTACTCCGATCGGATCGGGCAGGTGAATAATACAGAATTCACATACTACTTGACTGAGAACGGTATACTCTCACAGCTTACGGCTCCTGAAACACCACAACAAAATGACATTGCAGAAAGGAGAAATAGGACTTTGTTAGACATGATGCGATCCATGTTGAGTTATTCTTCACTGCCAACTTCATTCTGGGGATACGCCCTAAAGATAACAGTGTATATTATGAACCTCATACCATCTAAGTCTATTCCTAGGACACTGCTAGAATTGTGGAATGGTCGAAAGGCTTTTTTGAGACAAGTTCGCATATGGGGATGTCTGGCACATGTGCTAAAGGCTAACACTGGGAAGCTAGAGCCTCGTTCGCCTATTTGTGGGATATCCACAAGGGACAAGAGGAGGACTATTTTATAGCTCTCAAGATCAAAAGGTGTTTGTATCGACAAATGTCACTTTTCAAGAGTATGACTAGATGATAGATTTCAAGCCCAGAAGCAAAGTTGTTCTGGAAGAATTACTTACCGATCAAATCAGACCACAACTGATAAGAGTTTTCAGAATTAACAGAGAACAGACTGTTGTTCTTAGTCAAGCACCCGTGGTACCCCGTCGTAGTGGGAAGGTAATCAGATTACCTGACTGGTATGCCGGGGAAGCACAAATCGTTGCTGCTGATGACGGGAAGGAAGATCCATCGACTTTAAAAAATGCAATGGAGGATGTTGACAAGGAAAAATGGCAGGATGCTATGAAACTCAATACAGAGTTTATAAACTTTAACTCAGTTTGGCAACTTGTAGATCTTCATGAAGGAGTAAAACCCATTGGATGTAAGTGAACCTTCAAAAGGAAAAGAGAAGCGGATAGAAAAGTAGAGAGTTACAAAGCTAGGCTTGTGGCTAAGGGTTATACCCAGAAAGAGAGAGTTGACTATGAGAAAACTTTCTCACCGGTAGCCATGCTTAAATCCATTCTCACACTCTTGGCCATAATAGCATATTTCGATTAGGAGATATGGCAAATGGATGTCAATATAGCTTTTCTGAATGGTTATCTTGAGGAAACTATTTATATGTGCCAGCCACAGAGTTTTGTAGACAAAGGCCAAGAGCAGAAAGTCTGCAAACTGCAGAAATCCATTTATGGATTAAAGCATGCTTCTAGATCATGGAACACCTAGTTTGAGGAGGCTATAAAATCTTATAGATTTGATCAAAACCAAGACGAACCATGTGATTGTTGGAAAATAATGGCTTCGAGTGTGCAGAGAAATTTTAAAAAATTTAAATCAAAGTCAAAGCAAATCAAGAACATGTTCATGATGCTATATAACATAAATACTAAAGAGCTAAATCATACCTTTTGAGATTTAGGAAACTGCACGTCTGACAGATCAAAGCATTCCAAACAGCAACCGGAAGAGCCTCAACTAACTGGTCTTCTTTGCTATTCTCGTTTCCATGATCGGAGTGTGGGTGGGCACACGTCGTTCAATCTCCTCTTGGTATTCTTAATCTCCTTCCAATCACAAGAGAGCCAAAGGAAAATTTGTTCTTGAGAATTAAATAATTTTTCCTCTCAGGAATCTTTTATCAATAGCCTCCAAAAAGTATCTCAAGTGATCTAATGAATAAAGTGACTTAATAGGCTATTTATAGTGTTTAGGAAGTCATACTTCCGTAATAATTAGGTTTCCTAAAGTTCTAATCGCATTCAGAGTCAATTTTGCCACGTCAGCATGCATTTTACGTTACAACCGATCGATCGGTGACAGAGACGTTATAACTCACCGGTCGACCTGTCTTCACTAATCGGTCAACCGGTCTGCACTGACGAAACTTGTTTTCTTAGTTTTTCAATACGGGAAACTTGCATAGAGCCTCAATTTTGATTTAAGCAACCCAATAGAGAAGTTGCCTGATCAAAATAGTCATATAATAGTCTTCCCATATTAAAAACTCTTAAAACAATAATTCAACCAACTTATCTAGAATTAATTTATCAATTAATTCACCCGATGAATCACTCATGAATTAATCAATCTCATATTAACTTTGAACCTCTTTTACAGAAATAACACAAGTTACCAATATGTAGGAAATACGCTATATCGTTACAGGAAATTATGTGAGCTAGCAAAGGGACCCGATGGACATATATTAATCAAGCTCCTATAATCACAACGCTACTTGTAAACCAACAAGTCCGTCTCATGATTATAAAACTCTAGCGCTATTCCACTAAAAACCTAGAGCTGCACTATCAATTTATATAGCGTATTTACAAAGCTCTGATTAGCTCTAGCCCATGACTCAATATATTAGTGTATCATCCCCATAGGATATCCATAATCGACTTGAGATCAAGTTCCGTTTTACCTTCCCAACTACATTTATCTTATGTTCCATTATCAAACCATCAGAAAACCACTATCCGTACCATTACAAATAGTAAACCATTAGATAACACAGAGTAGTCTAATGGTCGAGCGCTCGTATTTTCTAATCCACTGATAATGCATAAGAGGATATCATTGACTCTTTATAGGAGCTATAGATTCCACTATCTATGAATAACGAATCTACGCATACACGAATCATACCCCCAATATACCGGTAAGCATACCTTACATAATGTCAAGATGTCTCCCTTTAGTACATTAAAGGATACAAGTCAAGCATACAGGTTCATCATCCATCTCAGGATTAAGATGACAACATATAATTCATCAAAAGTGAATTGTTTTATTCAAACAGAATTATTAATTAAAACAATTCAACTTTGGTCCGACCCAATATAGATTTCACCATTAGAAACTATATCAATGTCTCTACCCATAGAGTCCCACCTCCGACGACCAAGACAAGTCGTCTCCGTTAGGAAGTAGACAACATAACAATCTTAATATGAATAAAGCGCCCAACTTTATTCCCTCGATTGTGGATCATATGATTTAGACTATCATCTTTAGATTCTTGTCTTCCGCATGCTCTTCACATTACATGCATGACCTAAAGATTTAGAATGACAGTCTCAGACTTTCAGTTTGCTTATCATACATTCAACTAATATGAACATAAAGGGAGCAATACATAGATATATGAAATAAATAAATCTTTATTAATTGTCAAAATGTCTCAAAGAACATTGTTACATTTATTCCTAAGGGCATAAACGCTAACAGTGATCACAAGTATATAAAGGATAAGAAAGTGGTTTTCCTAATTCTTTACGTGGATGACATTCTACTCATTAAGAATGATGTAGAATCCATGAGTAATGAAAAGAAATGGTTAGCCAACCAACTCTCAATGAAAGATTTGGGAGAGGCAAGTTATGTTCTTGGGATCAAGATTATTCGAAATCATAAGAAAAGGCTGTTGGTGTTGTCTCATGCATCGTACATTGACAAGGTGCTTGTCATATTCTGTAAAATTCCAACAAAAGGAATTTTCCTTCTAAGCATGGTATTCATCTTTCCAAGGAGCGGTGTCCTAAAACTCCACAAGAGGAAGAGAATGTGAGAAAATACCCATATGCATATGCAGTTGGGATCCTCATGTATGCCATAATGTGTACTAGGCTAGATATTTGCTATGCAGTGAGAGTAGTTAGTCTCTACCAGTTCAACCCACAATTAGATCATTAGGTTGCAGTGAAATGTATTCTCAAGTATCTTAGGAGAACAAGAAACTATATGCTTGTATATTCTAGAGAAGATACACTGGATACACAGATTTTGACTTCTAGTCAGATAGAGATAGTCGACGGTCGACATCCGGATCTGTATTCACTCTTAACGAAGGAGCCGTGGTGTGGAGGAGTGTTAAGTAAAAGTGTGTTGCTGACTCTACCATGGAAGCTGAATATGTTGCAGCTTGTGAAGCCACAAAGGAAACAACAAGGCTCCGTAAATTCTTGATTGATCTGGAAGTCGTTTCAGGTATGGATCATCCAATTAAATTGTATTGTGATAACAGTGGAGCAGTGGCTAATTTAAAAGAACCGAGAAGTCATAAGAGTGTGAAGCATATAGAGAGAAAATATCACTTGATTAGAGATATAGTCGAGATAGACGATGTAGTGGTTCTGAAGATCACATCGAAGAACAACCTTGCGGACCCATTCACGAAGACATTGCCATTAAACGTCTTTGACAAACATCTAGAAGGATTTGAGATTAGGGACATGTCACACCTACTTTAGGACACGTGAGAGATTGTTAGGAATAGTGTTCTTAAAGCATGAGACGTAATAGGGATGTTTACTATTTAATTAACAAAATAGTTTATTCATTATTTATGTACATGTATTAGTGAATACTTTATGAATATCATTGAAAATTATGAGATTATTTATGTGACCTTAAATATTATATATAAGTGTTATATAGAGAGCATAATATTTAAGGATAATACTCAAAAAAATGTTCGTAATGAATTTAATTAAAGTTATGGAATCTTTGATTAAAACATTACTAGTACACATCAATCTCATTAAGAATGAAATGGTGTAAGCCGCATTATTAATATAGAGGGATATTGAATGAGTGTATTATGCAAAATAAGATTATATAAAACTAGGACACAAACACAATTTGATTTTCTGATAATTTATGTTAAGTATTAAAAATCAAATTTGAGTCTACCTTTGGTAATATATGGAAAGATCTTAATCCCGAGTTATTAATAGACTCATATTTATGGATTCGTGTTTTTTTACTTACTCGGTACGGAATTCGAGATCCTAAATCATATTACTTGTATCTTGGAAACATGATGAAATAAATAGCCGGGAATGCTAATATATGAGATGGAATACATTCCTTCTTCTTTGAAGAAGTAGATAAATAATTCTCTTAAGGATTGATTCGGTACTTGAAAAAGTAACGAGCTCGTATTCATGAATGTGTTTTATGAATATACTATTTATTAAAGAATCAATAATACTCAAGGATAAAGATGTAATTAGAGAGGTTAACGGATTTTACCTAGCTCTAATAATGAAGTATTTATGGATGATTGATTTATATGTAGTGACTATATCAAATGGACACTTCAAGTTCTTAGAAGTAAATTATGTCTATAATTTCAAAAGTGCAATTCCAAGTTTTAAGTGGAGTAACTTTTGAAATTAATAGAATTAATTAATTAATTAAAGAGTTTAATTAATTATTAATTTATTATATATATGAATTATAGGTCCAGGAGTCACAACGTCAGCCTTGTAATATTTGCAAGACAATGTGAGTTATTGGGATTAATATCATTCAAAATAAATAATGAGATTATTTAATTAACTTAATTTAGAAACATACTGTGGTGGGACCACAGGAGGCCACACACCCAGGTATAGGGAGGTACAAGGGCATGTAGCACAAGGTGAATCTCACTGGGATTCAGTTGCTTGTTTTCAAAGGTATCCGGTATACTTGTTTGACAAGTTTTACAATCAAATTCATAAAGGAAAGTAAAGTTTGACTTTATTTAGATTTGAATTTAAGCTAAAATTAGAAACTAGATTAAGGAGGAATTTTTTCTCTCTCTTGCCTGCCATTTGCGCCAACCATATAGTAAAAGGGAAGGGAGAATTTTGTTTTCAAAATTAAATGGGAAACTATATTTTGAATGTGATTTAAAAATAGCCAATTTTCTATTTTTTTGTCTTCAAGTTAAAGCAAAGGGATCCTCCTAATGTTCTATAAATAGGAGATAAGATAAAATTAGAGAACACAATTTTTTCCTTTCCTTTCCTATAGGTGGCCGAATTTCCCTGAGAGAAAAGAGAAGTTCTTTCAACTATCAGTTCCTTCACACATATGCGCTGATAGTGGAGGAATACAAATTAGCAAGTGATCATAATTCCATAGTACCATATTAGAGCTCACACCCTACGTCTTGCAGATTTCAAGGACTAGACGAGAAAGATTCGGGTTTTCTGAGAAAACTTGGAGCTTAGATTGTTTGTGGTCAAAAACCTCATGTTACATCCGCCTAATCGTTCGCTAGATATCAATCTTTATAAATTTAAATGATTAATTTATTATTGCATAAATTAATATATTCTATAAAATATTTAAATATTTTATGAAAATTTTTGTCATATATAATCTGCACATACACACTTCCGCAACCGAAAATGTTTCGAAAACCAACATAAACAACATTCTTTTCTCTCATTCCCACGAACACATCCCTCGCGGCATCAATAGACCCGCACTTCGAATACATATCTATCATGGTCGTCCCCAAAACCACATCCAATGAAAACTTGTTCCCGCATACATAATCATGCACAAGTCTTGCCTTATTCATAGCCCCCAACTTCGCACAAGCAGAAACGACCGTAACCATAGCGAACTTATCAAGAATTACACCCTCCTCCATCATCAAATCAAACAGAACCTATGACTCATAAGCGTTACCGCACTCGGAATACGCACGAACCATAACCGTCCACGTAACAAGGTCTCTGCTCGACATTTCATCAAACAGTTTACGTGCACCCTATATCAACAAGCGCCACACCAACAAAGCCATTCAACTCCAACCCATATTTCATAACAATGCCGTGAATAATTTTTCCCATTCACAAAATCCACCATGTCCCTGCAAGCCCGAATCACAAAAGGCAAATGTATAATTATCCGGTCTTACACCATTCTGAACATACCAAACAAATTAACGAAATCTCCAACCTTCGAAAACGCACCAAGAATTACGCTCCAAGTAACTGGGTTCTCCTTTTCCACGCCACGAAACAACGCGTAAGCGTCGCCGAGCGCTTTGTGCTGAGAGAGTATATGTAAAGGAGCTTGTTCGCAACGACTTTCGAAGCATCCCGTTGACGAACACTTTAGCGTGAATTTCCTTTACCTGGAGTACGCTTTTGCTGAGAAGCAGAGCGGAAATGACGCGTTGAGGTTCTAATGGGCGTGAAAATGGAGGCTCTGGGATAAGTTTATAAGGAGCCCTGGCGTCTGAATCCGCCATGGAAGCGGCGGTGGAAGCCGAGCGGAAGAAGCGAAGCGTCTCATGGCTGGAGAGAGGGAAGCGCGGTTGTTTCCTGGGTAGTTTGAGTTTGAGCATAGCAATGGCAATGGCAATGGCAATGGCGGTAACGGTAACATGTAACGAATTTTTAAATTACATAAGGCCGTACGGGCGGTGAACCATATGGTTTTTTTTATTCATTTATTAAACCAAATTCTTTTTGTTATGCTATTTATTTGCTGAGTTCCGTCTTTCAGTCTCGAAAACTATAGTAAGGTATTTTGCAGATTTGTTCCCTTTAGTTTATAGGATTTTAGTAACTTGCCAAATGAACTTCTAATTTTTACAATTTTCTCCCTCTCCCGACTTACAAAATAGTTTAAATGTGCCCTTTTTTAAAAAATGACTGCGTTAAATTGGTGATAAAAAAAAAAAAAACACATTATTCAAAAAAATATTCTAATATTCAATTCAATCGTTTAACACAAATTTCTTAATTAACTCTTAATCCCTAAAATTTGACACACAAAAAAGAACAAAATGGATAAAATGATGTACATTGTAATTGCTTTAAAAGTTGAAGGCGCAAATTACTAAAATTTAAAATTTAGGAAAGCATGTTCTCAAAATTCTTATAAGATCAGGGGATGTTGTCGTTTGCCCGCTTTTTTATGGATATCGTCGTTTGCATTTGATAGGAAATCTATGGAAAGGAAAAATATCACTTTTTAAGTGTGGTTGGAGACTAACTCAGCTGTTAATTATTATTAAGTTCTAAGTTTGATTTTTCCAGCCCTAAGTTCAAAGAATACGGTTTTGTTATTTTCACAACTCAAATTATAACTCAAAATTTTTTACTGCAGTATTTTTTCTTATAAAAACTTGAATTTAATTTTTTTACTACAATATTTTCTCTCACATAAAAAAGTTTAAGTTGTGAAAGAACACACCCTATCACTTTTAAATTTTGAAACACGTGAAGGTAGCAACAAGCCTTTTTTATGGTAGCAATAAACTGAATAACAATTGAACAACGTCCTCAATTATGGAACAAGTTACAACAAAATTACCAAAGAGCTTGAAATCAATTAAATTTTACACGGAAGTGTTTTAAGTTGCTGCATAGTGCAAGTTTTGGCTGGAGTTATAATTAAACTGCTCGTTGATGACTTGGCTATAAGAAGAAAACTTCAAATCACTAAAATGAAGATTTCAGCATTTTTTTAATAACTACTACTTTCAGCAGATTGTACTCAAATCACTTTCGACTTGATTTGCTCTCACGAAAAAGTATTACAATTAAGAAAAGCTAGAGCGGAATAGTGAATGATAGAATTTCACCCCGTACAGAAGGTAGGACTTAAAAAGATCCAAATCCACCAAAAGAAAACCCACAAAGGAAAAAACTCTCAGAACTAAGGAGAAAACTCAACTCTAATTCAAATGCTCAATAATGAAGTTTTACTACAATAACTAATGTGGCTATTTATAACTCACACGTCAAACGACAACTAAATAACCACTAAGAAAAATTATAAAAAGCATTTATTAATTAATAAGTTAGTACAAACAATATAGAAAAATATAACAACTACTATTATGGCTAAATTCTCCTATATCACACCTCCAGAGTATAAATTATAACCCTGCCATCACTTACCAATAATCCCCACATGAACAAAATCCTTCCTTGAAATGGTGAAACCGATTTGCACCTCGGACAACAATCACCCTTTGTGTAATGGCTGATATAAACTTAATAAACGTGTGACAATCGCCACAAACTCTAAGGTTCTTTGTAAGCCTGATAGGAGTTTCATCAGGGGTGGCAACAAGTGCAAATACAAAAGCCAATTTCTCACTATGTGCAGACAATCTTCTCACCTTAACTTCTTCATTAACATCTTGCCGAAGAAACTCACGTCGGGGACATAACCTGCCTGCACCAGCCTCGCATTCAGGTTCTTGAGCATGCCGTAAATCTCCTTTGACCGGGGATGAGTCCCGTCTCCAGAACTAAACTGATGAATCTTGTTATCCACCTCAATACATGTCCAACCAGGAACTTTCTTTAGCGTGCTCTGCATCAAAAGATTCCTAATCTTCGCCACATCTTCCCATCTACCTGCTTTGGCATAAATGTTCGAAAGCAACACGGAATGCCCCGGGTTGTGGGGCTGCAGCTGCAGAAGTGAATTTGCCGCCTTTTCTGCCATCACTACATGCCCATGGATTCTACAAGCCCCTAGCAAAGCGCACCAAAGTCCCTCATCTCTCTCTACACTCATGCTCTCAACTAATCCAAAGGCCTGATCATCAACTCTCCCAGCGCGCCCCAAGAGATCCACCATACAAGTATAGTGCCTAACATCTGGCCCCACGGATTACTCCTCCCACATCGATGAGAAAAACCGAAGACCTTCTTCAATCAAACCCGCATGACTACAAGCAAACAACAACGAAACAAAGGTTATTGCATTTGGCAATGTCCTACTCCTCAACATCATATAAAATTCATCAATTGCTTCCCTACCACGCCCATGGTAACCACAAGCTGCAATCATGGTACTCCAAGAAACAACATTCTTTTCTCTCATTTCAACAAACACATCCCTTGCATAATCAATACACCCGCACTTTGAATACATATCAATCATGGCCGTCCCCAAAACCACATCCAATGGAAACTTTTTCCCGCGTACATAATCACGCACAAGCCTGGCCTTATTCATGGCCCCCAACTTTGCACAGGCAGAAACGACCGTAACCACAGCGAACTTATCAAGAGGTACACCATTTTCCATCATTAAATCAAACAGACCCAACGACTCATAAGCGTTACCGCCCTCGGAATACGCACGAATCATAATAGTCCACATGATAAGATCTCTAGTAGGCATTTCACCAATAGCGATGGTTTTCCACGTTGTAGGTTTTCTACAAGAGTGTGTGTGTGTGTGTGTGTGTATAAATATATATATATATATATATATATGTATGTATGTATATAATATATATGAATTGGAATGGAGATGGTGGATAATAAACTTGCGGGAATGATGTTTGGGGAGTGATTTGGAGCGATTGAGTGTGACGCGGCCTACAAAAAGACTCATGTTAGTGCAATTTAAGATTATATTTAAGTGGCCCAAAAGACAAAATAGATCATGAAATATTTTTTGCTTAAAATTATATTAATTGATATTTGTACGTAAGATTATATTTGTTAAATGTACATGCCTTCTGAAGCCTGCGAGCCACGTAATGCTAAACAAATTCAATCAACTTTGGGATAACATATACACATACGAAGATTGAATGTTGCTTTCATCCAGAATCAAATGTTTAAGGAAAGAAAGATTAACAAATAAGATATAAAACGAAGCTTTGTACGTGGCAAAGTTTGAGCTTTGGTCAGGCACATCCATTGTGTTTGCCTAATTAATAATGCTAAAATATTCAAAGAAAACCTTATTGATAATGCTAAAATACTCAAAGCAAACCTTATTAATTAAATGATAAATTGCCCTCAAACTTCATCTGAGCAACAGAATTCAGAGAGCAGAACTCCCTATACATTAGGCCATAATATCGCTTCTCATAAAACACCAAAGGAGTAAAATTTCTAAAAATCCCATATGAAATGAATTCATCAACATAAGCATAATCAACATCATATAGAATTACATAGTTAATAAGATGGGCAATCCAACTGACCGAATTACATAGTTAATGAGATGGGCAATCCATCTTCGGTCAGTTGGCTTAAATCCCTAGACTGTGGGAGTTGACACTCTTTCCAATCTCCCTTTTAAACATTATTCTTGCTCGTTTAACTGATTGTGGCAGCCAACTCAGATATTGATTGTATCAGTACTAATTTAGTTTTTGTTACCTATCATTATTATTATTATTATTATTATTATTATTATTAATATATATGTGTGTCTATATATATATATATGCTTGATTGACGTTATAATTATCACAATCTATAATTACTTCGAATCTTTGTTAGCAAACTCACATACTAAGGCACGTTTCATAAATACAAGTATATTGTGTGTTAGTTCAAAGAGCTGTGCAGAGCCACGTGGCTATTTTGAAAATGAACTTGCTTGATTGGCCTTATTATTTTATATTATTGATTCATATAAGTTTTCCAATAAAGAATGAATGGTTGCTAAAGGAATACTCAATCTTTAAATATTAATGTTAATTTACTAATCCATTCTAAAAATTTAAGTTATTAGGAGGTAAATAGTTTTATATTTTAATAATTTATACGTGCAAGTTTCATGTGGGAAGCTTATAGGGGGCTTCATAATAGTATTTTGAGTTCAAGAATTTATTTAAGATATCTATTTCTTATTTCGGGTAATTTTGACAAATAACTCTTAAAATGGTACTATTAAGAATTTTTAGGTCTCAACATTCGCCTATTGAATTTTGTCCTTTTAGAGTAAGTAATTTGACAAATTATTATCGATAATTTGACAGATGTCGTTGGCGGCGGCGAGTCTTCGATCGCCAGTGGCGGACGTAATTTAATAGATTATTGTCTAAAATTTGAAAAATTATTATCTATAATTTGATAGATTATTATCAAATGGGTAATCTATCACAACAAAAATATAGAACTCCAGAAGGATGTGTTTAATGGTCGGTTTACATTAGGACTGGCAATCTAATGATATGTGATATAACATAAAATTTTATGACATATTAAATACAAATAATGTGAATTTTAATATTTGTTTTGTAAATTTTATTTATTTTTCTTAAAGAAAAAAATAAATTGACTAATAAACATGTTAAACATGTATTGACCGTGTTAAATAAGTCATTATTATATTAGTTATTTATTCAATATATTAATTTAAACGTGTTATACAGGTTGACACGATTAACACGGTTAATAAAAGGGTCGTGTTTACGTTGACATTTTTAACACGTTTAATAAATATATCGTGTTTAAGTTTATATTTTCTAACACAATTAATAAATGAATTAACACAAACACATCTTACTAATACGAATTGCCACTCTTAGGCCTCGTTCACTTTGCGGATTTGAGTTTTTAATTCGAGCTGAGATGTGACATTTTTTGAGAGCTTTTCACTATAGTAGAAAATTTAGATATGACATTTTTTAAGAGTTTTTAACTGTAGATACTTA
This sequence comes from Morus notabilis, assembly GCF_000414095.1. Taxonomy (NCBI): domain Eukaryota; kingdom Viridiplantae; phylum Streptophyta; class Magnoliopsida; order Rosales; family Moraceae; genus Morus; species Morus notabilis. Next base: position 212,849 of record NW_010359940.1, on the reverse strand, counting down.
AAATTGAAAACTCGAATCGATGAAATGAAACGAGTCTTGTTTACATCCTATTTTGGGACCGGACCATATCCCTGTTCGTGAGCCATTTGATGGACTATTCTGGACCCTATTACATACGTTGAACGAATATGACTGGACTGGACTGACAAATACCTAGACAACAAGGAGACCGAATTTTATTATGAGTGAGATGACAATAGGACTGAGAACATTTTACTGGACCAAAAAGAACTTCTAAAATTAATTAACTGAAATATTCGAACTAATTAATAAAATATTAATTTATAAATATATATATGTATTATATATCTATGCTTTATATGTAATTCGTTTCCTTATTTATTAGCAAATGGACTATTGCATATCTAACCTTTATACAATATTCTTCTTTATCATTTATCTCTTCTTTTGCAGCATCCAAGGCTATTAAATAATAGTCTAACCTGCTATCTCTATTATGTCTATTTGATGAAATATTTACTTCACGTAAGTCTATATGTGAACTCTTTAATCTTATGTATTCTTGATATATCTTCTAAATGTATTTATCTCAATTATCATAAAGTATAATATCTCATCGGTATACTTTTGATGCATCTTTAATATTCATGTTATCAATATCATAGTTATATATAAATGATATCTGCATATTATTCTTATAACACACATGACATGTCATTTCTCTCTTTAATAATCGTAAATCATCATAGACCAGTATCATACAAACACGTCATTTAATTTGATGAATGTTGTTGCGGTCTACCAGATCTGTCCTAGCAGAGTAGCAGTATTTTGATTCTGTTAAGACTTAAGTCTATGAGGAGTTTGTAGTAGCTTCAGTGCTACATGTTACTTGCTCTCAATTGATTAGAGGACTCTTTATGATTGTAGAGGTTGCATGCTCGATTATTGGTGTGCCGAAGAACTCTCTCCTGTTGTCGAGTCTCGATGCACATCCTCCTCAAGTTTCATTAGATTTTACTAACGGATCTAGTCCCAATTGAGGGTTTTGTCTCATGTACTATAGGATTATTCGCATGGGTGTTTTTTTCTTTTATTTAATTGAATAAAATCCTCTTTTCAAAGAAAAATGATAATAAACACGTAAAAGGTAAGAATAAGCCGATTAACAACTTAACTAAATCCTCAATTATGGAACAGGTTGCAAAAAAAACCAGAGAATTCCCGTTCATTTTACCGATTCGAGTTTAAAATTCGAATTTTGCTACAGTAAAAAACTCACAGAAACAATCACATCTAACTTTTTTGCTACAGTAAAAAACACTCACATAAAATCACATCTCAATTCAAATCCACAAACTAAACAGAACATAAATTCAACTAGATTCAAGTGAACAAGGATGTGCTTAAGTTGCTGTATAGTGCGAGTTTTGGCGGGAGTTATACCAAAATGCTCATTAAAAGGAAAAAATTGGGTAACTCCTCGCCTACCATTTAAAGGAAATGGAAGAACAGAAGAGTGTTTCAGGGAAATGCATCTTTAATATTCATGTTATCAATATCATAGTTATATATAAATGATACCTGCATATTATTCTTATAACACACATGACATGTCATTTCTCTCTTTAATAATCATAAATCATCATAGACCAGTATCATACAAACACGTCATTTAATTTTATTCATCTCTAGTTCACCCTGCGGCTCTTAGGGTCCTATAAGCACGATGCCTGTAAGTTCCCTCACAGACCCGGAAAGCCCGTTTAGTTGGAGGATTCATTCTCTGATTTGAATAATAGTTCATGGTTCGCTATAGTATTTTCTCTCATAAAAAACACATATAAATCAAAAATAGTTATAATCTCATAGTTCTAATCCATGAACCAAACGAGCTACGTTGTGGTCTACCAGATCTGTCCTAGCAGAGTAGCAGTATTTTGATTCTGTTAGACTTAAGTCTGAGGAGTTTGTAGTAGCTTGAGTGCTACATGTTACTTGCTCTCAATTGATTAGAGGACTCTTTATGATTGTAGAGGTTGCATGCTCGATTATTGGTGTGCCGAAGAACTCTCTCCTGTTGTCGAGTCTCGATGCACATCCTCCTCAAGTTTCATTAGATTTTACTAACGGATCTAGTCCCAATTGAGGGTTTTGTCTCATGTACTATAGGATTATTCGCATGGGTGTTTTTTTCTTTTATTTAATTGAATAAAATCCTCTTTTCAAAGAAAAATGATAATAAACACGTAAAAGGTAAGAATAAGCCGATTAACAACTTAACTAAATCCTCAATTATGGAACAGGTTGCAAAAAAAACCAGAGAATTCCCGTTCATTTTACCGATTCGAGTTTAAAATTCGAATTTTGCTACAGTAAAAAACTCACAGAAACAATCACATCTAACTTTTTTGCTACAGTAAAAAACACTCACATAAAATCACATCTCAATTCAAATCCACAAACTAAACAGAACATAAATTCAACTAGATTCAAGTGAACAAGGATGTGCTTAAGTTGCTGTATAGTGCGAGTTTTGGCGGGAGTTATACCAAAATGCTCATTAAAAGGAAAAAATTGGGTAACTCGCCTGACATTTAAAGGAAATGGAAGAACAGAAGAGTGTTTCAGGGAATAAAAATTAAACCACAGTAGTATCCTGCCTCAATATACATTCCCTTTAGAGCTACAGATTGCCAAATCCCAAGATGGGATTTATTGACACCCCTCAACTAGAAATGAGCAAGGATTCACCCTCAACCATCTACTAAATCATCTAACAATTTTATAAGGAAAATAATCACGGTATACACTAATTATACAAATACCGTTCTCAATTCCATACAACAAAATGAGCTAAAACCGGGGGAAAAAGAATAATAGTATCAGTTGATTTGTGTGAGGGGTGAGCGTGGTATGAGCGACGGTTTCAAGTCTTTGCCATCAAATGACTCGTACGAATGGTTTTCTCGGAATTCCTCAAGAAGAGCCTCCATTGGCATCGCTCGAAGCGACTCAATCGTCCCTTTGCTCGGAATATCCTGCTCACACCTTACAGGTGTATTGCCACTAGGTTCATAATCCTGCACCATTGCAATTAAAACAAGAAAAAAAAAAATGTCAGACCGTGCAAAGATAGTTTGCAATGGAAAAATATCCTGTATCAACGGAACAAGTTATGATTTCTTATACAACAACGCAATACTTGTGCTAATATGCTGAACTAAACGTGCCCTTAATTATGACGACTACAATTATATATGATTGACATGTGCCCTTTCAAATTTCAGCGTAAAAACATCTGTCTACTCCCAACTACGTTCTTTAATTCCATATATATGCAAAAATAATCGGCCAACTATAAGTACTAAACAAGAATACTCTCATCAAGCTTAACTTTGTTTCTAAGTTGTGGAACCAGGTTCTCATACTTATGCATGCGAGCCACACTAACCATATAATTGTCCAGGAAGGTTTCCCGTGCCTTCTCCTCAATGCAAGTAGCATGGCCGGAGTGTTCCTCCCGAACAGTCTCTAGCGTACTCGAATGAGCTCTGACGGTTTCCATGACTTCAGATATCGATCCCCGTTCCTGTTCAGATACTCCTGTAGCAAGTTCCAAACCAAGTATTACATCTTCCCTCAATAATATACTCCGTATCCATGGGCCGTAGGGCAAAATTTATTGTTCGTGAAAGGCATAAAACCTTAATGCTTAAGTTATAGCACTCGAAGACATCATTATATATATTTAGCCGTACATAAATGATTAGCCTCAGGCTATCGTGTATCACTTCATATAGCTATTTCTTCAATCACTTGCAGAAAGTAGCATTATGAAATTCAATGCCTCAGGTCAAGCATAAAATTAGGACAAGTATAGATTTGGCCTATAGATAGACTGATGGAGTATCAACTCTTTCAACAAAATTTAAAATCCTCATTATAAGTTTAAGATGTCGAAAACTGAATAAGCACTTGCAAACTTGATTTTGATTAAACCAAACAGTGGGTAAGCCCTAATGGACATGACCATACTCACTATAAGGATATATAGCAGATCCAAACAGGTAGAAATCATAAAGAGGTTCGAAAGAAACTAAGCAGAAACTAAACCAGGGGCATAATATATCACTTACCATCGACATGCTGAAGCACATCCTCATTGTCCTTTGCGACATCTTGCTCAGCTGCAACTCTTGCAGAATTGATCTCGGCGTCATGTTGCTCATTAGCATCAGAAGCATTACTGCACCAAACAAAGAAATTCAAATGATTAACTATATCAAATTATGACTTGCAAAAAGACTAAAAAGTTAAATTGTAAACAAAACTAGCTACAAGCAAGGGAAAGGGATAATGAAGCAAATTGACAGCCACCTGATAAGCGCTGTAATAGCAGAAACATGTTTTGTGCCCATCTCATTTACCGACTCCTGTGTCATTTTCCAGTGCTTGAAAGCAGAATCAGCTGTACTTACACTAGAGTAAATGAAGGAGAAGAGCATATAAGAAGACATGTATCAGAACTCAAAACACAAAAAAGTAATACATAGTAAATTACTTACCACTGCTGTAGAAGTACTTCCATACGGCAATGCTTTGTGGCAGAGTAGTCAGCACCGTCTTTGGCATCATTTTCAGCTTGCGTTGAAAATGATTGCCATTTTCTTTTTGCATCGTTTGTAATACCCTCCATTGAGGAAACATGACCATCCAAGAATTCCTTGTCTGCAATTGCACTTTCTCTAAAACCAACAAGCCTGGAATCGACCTACCAGCAAACAAATATCAGTATTAGTATTAATAAATAGTAATTAATTCAGAAAAGAGCAATGAAAACCAAAAGCTTGTTGGGGAAAATATTACAAACATACCATTTCCTTTTGACGACAAATGTGATTGCTAACCAAACTAGAAATATCGGCAATGAGCTTCTCTGCGTCTGATTTTGATTGCTCCTGCAGATAAACTTTATGTCAGCTATTTTATGAAAAGTGAATAGTGTAATACCCAACATGGTAAAATAAGATAGTTTTTCACCTCAAAAGCCTTCTGAAAATCGGCAATAGTCTTCATTTTGGTTTCATTAACTTCCGTCACATGAGATTCAAGCTTTTTTCTTTCATCATAAAGCCCTTGCAGAAATCCTTGGGAATATTCAGATATGTCCTTTAGTTGCTCAGCAGTGGCGTTAAATCTCTGTTATATTGACATACCACAAGGATAATGAACAATTGGCAATCAAATAATAAATAAATAAATATCACAAAAAAAAAAAAAAAAAAAAAAACCGCAAGCAAAAGTTTAGCACAAGCCAAGTACTAATTAAGTAACATGAAACAAATGATTTACATGTTAATTTGAAAGACACGGTAAAACTTGAATTAAATGGAAAAGGCAGACACTTAAAATCAAATGGTGGCAAAAGAAAACTTCTAGTGTTAGAGAATAAACCTGTCTCAGCTCCCTTGCAAAAAGTGCCATTTCACCATGCTGCGTAGAAAGAGAACTCTGAAGACCCTCAAATATTGAAGATGCTTTCCCGGCCTCTGATGCTAGAAACTGATTCACAAACAAATCAAAACAACTTAATTGGAAAATCTGAGGGAATAAACGATAAAAGAGGACAACGAAAAATAGGCAGTTAGAATACACAACAGGTACAAGTGTCATCAGAAAATCTAAGAAGTGTTAAACGAAAAGCATAAATTGCTGCACCTACTTCTTCAATAGATTGTGCATTAGAAGAAGCCAAAGACGAAATTTCCTCTAAACCGGCAACTGAGCTGGCCTTATGTAAACGAACAACATTTTGCACAGCCTCTATGTGAGAAAGATATAAAGCCCTTGAAGATTTAACTTTCTTCTTCAAGTCCACAAAAGCCTGAGAAAATAAGAATTAACACACAAGTTAACAAAAATCATTGAACCTCATTAGAATCAGAAAATGTTGATAATATTCATACATCACCTTTTCATGTGCATGTAAAAAGGTGTGGCAGAGTTTCTGAACACACTGAATGTGTCCTTTCTGACTAGACAAGGATTTCTCAACGAAGTTGCTAAGAGAACTAATTTGCTGTGCAAGTTCTAATTGGTAATTGTTCACCACAGCTCTATTATCAGCGCTCAGTTTGTCCTCTCTACCTGTATAAAAAAATATCCAGAAAGCAAACAGCTCAGTAAACAAACGAGACATAACTAATAGCTGATTATTTATATCTGCACTACTAACTGATTTTCATAAACAATGAAGCATTATCCCGATGTGCCTTCTCCAGGTCGGATCGTAAAACGAATGCCTGATGAGCCAGTGCATTTTCTGATACAAGCAATCAACGACTGTGGTTAGATAAAAACAACTACAAAACATGGAAAAGAATACAGAGGTTAAAAAACGGAGGAATATTCAAGAATACCTGCTTTTTTTTGTTCAGAAATAACAAAATCCCTCTCCTTCAGAGCATATCGACATTTTCTCAACTCTTCCTCCGTGTGGACGAGTAGTCTGGAGGTTTGATTTAAGCTTTTCTGCATAGTTTTTACCATCATCATTTGGGTTCAATGCTCATATAATTATATAAATATTCAGAAAAAAAGAAATCAGCTCACCTCAGTGGCGTCAAGTTTGTAACTCAAATCACTGCATTGTTGAACCTGGGCATTGTACTTTTCTTGCAATTCCTCAAGTTGCTGCTTGTAACGTGATTTGTAAGTAACTAACAGCTGAACTTAAATATATCACACATGAAAACTAGCCAGCCATGAGTAGCATATATCTGAACACCATAAACAAACAAACCTTTTGGTTGGTTTCTATTGTAACCCCCATTTGCTCAATCTGATCAGCCATGGTCTGCGTATCACATAAATGGAAATTAGTATCAACTGAAGGGCTCAGGGTGCTTCAACTTTAATATGAATTTGAAAGAAAATTAAGTAACCACCTTCTGCGTTCTCAAAAGGCAGAAAATATGGCCATGTAAAAGAAAAGGTAAAACAATACCTTATAGAAGGAAAGAGGTGGAAATAAAGATAGAAGCAAAAGAATCAAGGGAAAGAAAGGAAAAAAAAAAAAAAACACACCTTCCTTTCACTCTCCTCCTGATAATATCGTTCCTTTGGGATATAGACACCAACTTTTTCACGTGCAGCATATACCTCTGAACAAATCACAACATGGAAAAGCGGTCAGCCACCACAGGTTGCATATCAAAGGTTTCACCTGACAGGGTAAATGCAAAGTCTCTTACCTGCCTTAAGCCGATCAATTTCACCATAAAGATCCTTGATAAGCGTTGATTTCATCATTTTTTGATTCACCTACAAATAATGAAAGCAAATGATGAATCTATATATAAATTGTAAATCCATCAATTAAATCAAGCACAACATAATAAATGATTTCAGCTTCTATCCGAATTTAGTACACAAAACATAGTAATAAATAAATTTAAAAAAAAAAAAAAAAAAGAAAGCTAACCAAAGGCATCATATTCAAACTTTCAGAAAAAGCTTGTTTCTGAAATAAGATAAATATTGCCTCGAACTTTCAAAGAACGCTAATTTCTGAATTAATAAGATAACTATTTCCGTGACAACTCCCTGTGCCAATCATTCACCCAATGTTTTAAACTCAACTTTTGGAGCCAGTTATTAGTAAAGGCTTACATTGCATATTAGAAAAGTAGAATGAAATTGAATATTAAAATTAGTAGCCAGAAGCACTAACTTTAAACATATAGCATCCACAAGATAACAAACCTCGGGCTTATTCTTGATATTCTTTGCCCTGTGTGCATAATCCAGTGTACTCAAGGTTTCCTCAAGACAATGCACTGCTGGTGAAACTGTGGCTATGATGCATGTCTTGGTTCTCCCTCCAAGTGAGTCACGAAGTAACCTTGTGAGCTTGCTATCCCTGAGATTTAAATGAGATTCAAAATGAGAATCTTCAAGAAAGAATGCAGGAAAAACTGAACCTCCAAACCGCAATCCAAACCTGTAGGGGATATGCCCAAGATGCTCTACCAGAGCATTTATTACTCGTCCTAAAGTCAGTAAACTTTTGTTAATTTCTCCAGCTTCTCTAGCACGACCCTGTCAAATACATTAAGATTATATAGTTACAAGATGAGAACTTTTAAGACATGTCAAAATACAAATAAATTCAACTAGTTTTGTGTGTTTGTGTTAATGTATGTTGTACCTCCCGAGCACCTGAGCGTGATATATTTTCTGAACCAGCCAAGTCAACAAGATTCAGTTTTCCACATTTGATTAATTCTTCGCCTTCCGGTGTTGCTTCCTTAATGTGAATTGTAATAGAAAAGAGAGAGTGTGACCGACTGTGAGGGGAAAAAACAACATTTAGACAAAAAGATTATATTTACACCAAAAATGAATTATGGAAGAGAACAATTACCTGGATTGCTTATTTAACAAAGTTTCTGCAGTGCGTCGTTTTGCCGACCCTCTTTCTAGTAGGGTAAAAATCTCACTTGCACTTGTAACAATTTCCTCCTCCAAGCCTCTTACAAGGACTCCACCTTTCCCATCCTCCATCAAAGGCAACTGCTTTTTTTGCTTCTCCTCTGAAGCAACTCGCGAAATTTCTTCGGGGGCAAGCAAATCAGTGATCTCCTCATTGTAAAGCTCTAAAAAAGTTACTTTTACACTGTACTCTGCATTCTGGCTCTCGAGGGTATCAAATATCTGCTTAACAGCCCTAGGAATAACTCCAGCCTCAGGAGGCAGTTCTCTATTGGGCCCACTCTGTCACATCCATTACACAAAAAACTGTCAGATCTCAATTGAAGAATATCATATTACCCATCCTAATTAAGTATACAATAAACCAAGGAAACACCTTCGATCTTTTGCATTCACCCTCCATAGTATAAGTCTTCCCTGTGCCGGTTTGACCGTAGGCGAAGATTGTACAATTGAAGCCTTCCAAAACTTCATTCACAATTGGAATCACCGCTTGCTCGTAAAGATCCCTCTGCTGAGCAGAAGGACCGAACACCTGAAAATGTTATTAACAAAATTCATCATCTTCCACCAATTCCAGAAAAAAAAAAAAAATATATATATATATATATATTTAAGTTACCATCACGCTGTATCTTAAACTTGCACTTAATTGAATACGCAAGTTAATTAGCATAAAAAACAACCTACATACATATATACAACACAAGAAAAGCATTTTTAAATGCAAACGCAAATAAATTCGTGTCCATGCAATTAATTTTCATAGTTTCCATGCCAAAGCTACAAATTTGAACTAACAAAGTTTCAATTTTCACGCAACCAAATGGCAGAAACTTAACCTATTTACTAGCAGACATCCAAAAGAACAAAATGAATAAGCAGAAATAATTAAAAAGAGAAATAGTGATGTTCAAGGACCGAAAATCACATCAGACAAAATGGCATTAGAATCAAAAGAAAAACCTTATCGAAGGTGAAAATCCTATCTATGTGCTTCCCGGCAATGTTCTGCGACACGGCAACTTCTTTCTGGTACTCATTGCAAGTAAGAACCTGCGGCGCATTACTCCGCAACTCGTCGTCGCTAAATGGCCTGATTCATTTCAAAAAAATAAAACTACTGAGCATTTCTAAAGAGGCGTCGAGAAATCCACATGAAAACGATCGATTGGGAAGTTTGTGAAAAACCGTAACCCTAAAAAGAACAGAGATGGCGTTTTTACCTGCAACGAAGAAGAACTTGGACATTGACGCCCTTCTCCTTCTCATGGCGACCAGACATTTTGTACTTTCTGCGAGAGAGAGAACCCGAATCGAACCTGAAACTGGTATCGACAGCACCAGATCTGGTCTGAGGAGTGCTTCGACTACTTTCTCTCTCCTTCACTTTCTCTCTCTCTCTCTCTCAGATGCGAAAATTTTATGGCTCTGTGTTTCTCTCTCCCTTTCTCTTCACGGTCTGAAATTTGGGAGAGAGCGGGATGGGTCGTGGGATTTGAATTTTCGGAAGCCGCTCTCTCGATATTTATCGGACGGATGAGGTTTAGCTTTCGAAGATTGGACGGTCACGATGGCGATCAGATTCGGGATGTTTTAATTTTACTTTATTACCCTTCTATTTTGAGCTCTATGCATTCACGTTGGTCATTACGAATTCTGGTTGGTCCATGTAATAATCTTAATAAATACTTTTTAAAAATATATGAATTAAAATTTTTTATGTTTTGTTTTTAATTTATAATTTTTTTTAATTAAATAATTATATTAATAAAAAAAAATTTATTAAAAATAGTTAGTAAAAATTTAAATTCATACACTTATAATAGTAAATTTTTTATTTTTTTAAGTTCTTTTTTTTATTTGAAAAATACCGCCTCAAATAAAACTCATATTATTAAATAACAAAAAAGAGTAACAAAGTTACAACCATCTCAAAATAAAGTAAGGCCCCGTTCATTTCGCTGATTCGAGTTTAGAATTCAAGTTTTGCTATAGTAAAAAGCTCTCACAAACAATCACATCTAACTTTTTTGTTACAGTAAAAAGCTCTCACATAAAATCACATCTCAACTCAAATTAAAAACTCGAATCAGCGAACTAAACGGACCCTAAAATTTGTAAAATGATAAACTTATGTAATCACTATACACATAGTACTCTAGAGAATTAGGACAACGATATCACCATATCATATCATAATTAATAATTCTAAGATTAGCAAGTTTATCGGCATATCAATTAAATTCACGATTCACATAAGAAAAATAAAAATCCATTATCATGGATAAAGAAAGAGCATTGCTCTGCTCATTACGCAACCACTAAGGAACTTGCAAAGGAACTCAAAAGACAAATAATCAAGGAGGAATCACTTTCAAACCACAATTTAAGACAACCATTCTCTAAGGCAATAGAAATTGCATTGATCACAACCCACAATTCAGCTTCAAAGACAACCATTCCCAAGGAAGACACTAAAACAACCGCAAACAAACCCTTTACATTCCTAAGGATACCTCCACAAACAATCAAACATGAGCTCTTTTAACTGAACTATTAGTGTTGACCTTTACCCACTTGAAAGAATGAAGAATCCAATCAACAAAGAGAATCTTTGGACAAATAGGAAAATTTTGGCGAACATATAACTTATTAAGAATATAAATTTCAGAATCGGAATTATAAGGGCCCCGTTCATTTTACCGATTCGAGTTTTACTATAGTAAAAAGCTATCAGAAACAGTAATATCTAACTTTTTGCTACGATAAAAAACTCTCACATAAAGTCACATCTCAACTCAAATTAAAAATTCAAATCAGAGAACTAAACGAACCTAAAAATAACCGAGCTTAAAACTCTTGGACAACCTCATATATCTAAGAATAAACGCACAAGCGGCACTTGGACTCACACTAGCCCCTTCAAAAAGCACCTTGTTCCTCATATCCTAAATAAACCAACAACCAACCATAAAAGCAAGAAGCTAAAATTTATTGACTAAAGGACGGAAATTAACTCTTAATACAAATGCCAAAAATCACCAATGCTACCATTACAAGAAACTTTACTGTGAAAGATCAACATAATCCAATTATAAAGACCAAGCGAGTAGGGACATTCCAAATAAAAAAGAGAAACGAGGAGGAATAAAAGGTGTCCAGATTTGACAACCCCAACTAGTAGGAGTGCCGCTAGCACGAGAAATTTCGGTCCCGTTCACTTCACCGATTTGAGTTTAGAATTTGAATTTTACTACAGTAAAAAGTTTTAAAAAACAGTCATATCAAACTTTTTTTTACTACAGTAAAAAGCTTTCACATAAAATCACATATTAACTCGAATTACAAACTCAAATCAACGAAGTGAACGACCTTTCATATATATATATATCCTTAGCAGAACAACTCAGACTTAGAATGACACCAAATCAGATTATTCTCTAATTCCAAGGGAATAACAACCTTATCAATCAAACTCCAACAATCTGGATAAGCAACTTTAAAGAAATCTGGTATATTCCATTTACCATCCACTACAAAATCACTGACCAAAGCCTTAAAAGAAGATTTGAGATGTGCCGGAATCCCAATAACTTCAGCTAACACAACATCACACCAATTATCAAACTAAAAAGAAAGCATAGATATGCGACCAATGAGCCACCGAGAATCAGGAATAAGGAACCAACCAAACTATTTAAACCCGGCTAAATAGAAGACAAACAATCGGTTTCCGAAAATCTCTACTTACGAAAAAAGCATAACCATCCCCTTCTTCATGAATCAAATTCCAAACAAGCTTTTTAAGAAGGGATAAATTATACATCATCAAATTCCTAACCCCAAACCACCCTCCTCATAAGGAAAACAAATATCGAGAGGTCACCTGTACCACCTTCAACGGCGTCATCTTCCATTGTACACATGATTATATATATATATTATACACATACATCTATATATCCCAATACACACCCATACATCTATACATCCCAATTACACAGTTTTTCCTCCTTTTCATTTACTGTCCTTTTCCAAAACAAAGACTGCATTGCCAATGCAAGGAGAAGAAATGCAGACCCATAAGAAACTCTTTTTTGTGGGCCATTCTAAAGAGAGACCCATAAGATACTCTTTTTTGTGGGCCATTCTATCACTTGATAATTCCTATATAGACACATAAAAAGACCTTTTCCTCCTCCTCCTCCTCCTTAAACTCTCTCTCTCCTCTCTCTCTCTCTCTACCCAGTCAGTCTCCCCGCCATGTCAGACGACGGCGACAACAACCTCTTCCGAGCCGTAGGTGGGACCGAGTACAGCTGGTGCAGGGCCGTCCCCGGCGGCACTGGAATTACCGTTTTAGCCCTCCTCGTCTCCAAGCAACCAGACATTGAAATTCTCCAAAATGCCCTCCGCGCCCTCCAAGCCTCCCACCCCATTCTCAACACTAAGCTCCACTTCAACCCCGCAACGAAAACCTTCTCTTTCCTATCTTATGGGCCCACTCCCAACCTCCGAATCCAGCTCTTCGATCTCCAATCGACGGCCGAGATCCTCCGCGCAAAAAACGACGACGGAGAAGCCGTCAGCCCGTTCCACCTCATCCTCGAGCATGAGCTCAGCAGGGACAGCTGG